>NW_021318627.1:32813-50160 GCF_001605985.2 Dendrobium catenatum | reverse complement strand
CGGACGAACCTGGAGCAAAAACTGATATTACAGAAGGAGTTACCAGGAAAATCCATAATGTTCGTGGTCTCCGGAAGAAATCTCATTATGTCTTGGAAGGAAGATTCAGTAATGCTAGCACTGGTAGCTTCAAACAATACTCCAGTCAATGCGGACGCAGAAGCCCCAATTGCCGTTCGTGACATTCTCTATCGTTACACGGAAGTCTGGCCAGCGGAACTGCCTAATGAATTACCACCATTACGAGATCTATAACACCAAATAGATTTCCAGCCGAGGGCCAATCTACCAAATCTTCCACACTATAAAATGAGCCCTCGGGAACACGCCGTCCTACAAGAAATCGTTGAGGAATTGCTTCGAAAGCAGCTGATTCAACCCAGCCTTAGCCCCTGTGCTGTGCCGACATTGCTTGTACTGAAGAAGGACGGTAGTTGGCGTATGTGTGTTGATAGTAGAGCTATCAACAAGATAACCGTAAAATACGGCTTTCCTGTGCCCCTCCTTGAAGACATGCTGGATAAGCTCGATGGTGCCATTATCTTTTCAAAAATGGACCTCCGAAGTGGGTACCATCAGATACGCATACGGCCCGGGGATGAGTGGAAGACAGCCTTCAAGACGAGGGATTGGCTATTCGAATGGCGCGTAATTCCGTTTGGGCTCTGCAATGCCCCGACAACCTTCATGCGACTCATGAACGAAGTTCTTAAATCGGTTCTAGGGAAGTACTGTATTGTCTATTTTGATGATATTCTCATCTATAGCAACTCGCTCGAAGATCACCGCACTCATCTCTCTAATATTCTTGCTATTTTGAAAGAGCACAAGCTCTATATTAAATTTCCTAAGTGTGAGTTTTCCACAGGAACAGTGCATTTTCTTGGCTTTATCATCTCCAAGCAAGGGGTGCATATGGACCCTCAAAAGGTCCAAGCTATCACAGAATGGCCAATCCCACGATCAGTGACGAAAGTTCGAAGTTTCATCGGATTGGCCAACTTCTACCACCGGTTCATCAAGGGACTTAGCATTATTATTGCACCGATCACCAACTGCCTCAAAGAGAAGTCTTTCCAGTGGACGTCGGAGCAAGACCGCAGCTTCAACATGTTGAAGGAAGCATTAACGACCGCACCAGTGCTCGCCGTCCCTGATTTCTCTAAACCTTTTCATGTGGACACAGACGCATCCGCAATTGGAATTGGAGCCATCCTCTCACAAGAAGAAAGGCCAATTGAGTTCTTTAGCGAGAAGTTGAGTCCGGCGCGCCAAAACTGGTCTGCTTACGAGCAAGAGTTGTACGCGGTGGTTCGGGCATTGAAGCAGTGGGAGCATTATCTGTTACACCAAGACTTCGTGTTGTGCAGCGACAATCATGCTCTCCAATTCATCAACAGCCAGAAAACTATGAACAAAATGCATGCCTGATGGCTGACTTTCCTACAGCGGTTCAGCTTCATCTTGAAGCATAAGTCCGGTGCGCAAAATCGAGTTGCAGATGCCCTGAGCCGCCGCACCGCACTGCTAACCAAGTTACAGATTGATGCTCCTGATCTATACTCTTTACAGGAACTCTATTCCACAGATAATGACTTTGCTGAACCATGGGACAGGTTAACAAGCGATCCACCTATACTGTACCAGGACTTTTCAATCAGGCACAATTTTTTGTTCAAAGATAATGTGCTCTGTATTCCGGTGTCCTCTTGGCGGGAACACCTGATCAAGAAAGTGCACAGTGGTGGGCTTTCGGCACATGTTGGTCGAACCAAAAACTTGGAGAAAATGCAAAGTCAATTTTATTGGCCTCATCTGCGCTGAGACGTCTTCCAATTTGTAGAGAGATGTCCAATATGTCAGCTGTACAAGGGGACTACTCAAAATACAGGGTTCTATACACCCTTACCGATACCGAACTCAATTTGGGAGGACCTAAGCATGGATTTTGTACTGGGTTTGCCAAGGACGAAGCACGGATCAGATTCAATCATGGTCGTGGTTGATCGTTTTACCAAGATGGCTCACTTCCTAGCTTGCCGGAAAACATTCGATGCTCTCAACGTTGCCATCCTTTTCTTCAAAGAGATCGTCCGCCTTCATGGCCTCCCCCGCAGCATTACCTCATATCGCGATGTGAAATTCGTTAGCCATTTCTGGCGAGAGTTATGGAAGCGACTACGGACGGAGATCAGACTTAGTTCAGCATACCACCCGCAAACGGATGGGCAGACTGAGGTCGTCAACCGCACCCTGGGCAACATGTTACGTTGCTTGGCCCATGAGCATCCAAAGCAGTGGGATGAATACATTGGACAAGCTGAGTTTGTGTATAATGCCATGTCTAACCGCTCGACGGGACAATGCCCGTTCAGCATTGTCTACACCAAGTGTCCAAATCACATCGTAGATATTGCCGTCCTACCACAGTGCAAAAGTAAGGTAGTTACTAATACCACAGAGATGTATGCGAAGATGCTACAAGATGTCCGAGAGAAGTTGGAATCAACCAATGACAAATACAAGAAGCAGGCCGACACCCACAGGCGAATGAAAATCTTCAATCCGGGTGACCTCGTCATGGTCCGCCTTCGCAAAGAACGATTTCCGCCTGGTACACATTCAAAGCTCAGCCCAAGAAAGGTTGGCCCGGTACCGATTGTGCGGCGCATCAATGATAATGCTTACATAGTAGACCTACCGCCAACTTTCCTCACACCATCGAAGTTCAATGTGTCCGACATTTTTGCATATCATTCCCCCGACACAGGTAATGTTCAATCCATTTCCTAAGGTGAGGAATCTCCCGTAGATGGGGAGACGTGATGTGGCCAATCATGCGACGTGTGCTAATTCCAAACGGTCCATCATTACCTACGGCATTCACTCCCTTCTGTAGCTTTAGTGATCCTGCTTTTATGACACTTTCTATTTTAAAGGCCAAATAGTGGCCAGCTCAGCTTTCTAGTTGCTTTTGTTTTCCTTTAATTAGGTGCACGATAAACCTGGGAACGGTAGAAATGAATACAGAAATTACAGTTGCTTCTTCCTGCTAACCTTGTGTTTCTTCTCTTCCTCTGTTATTCTCTCTTCCCCCTGCTTCTCCTTTCCTTTGTTTTGCAGGTTCAACCGATTTTCACACCAACGACAATCCAAACAAACTTGTTATTAAGATAAATTTATTCAATGACATTAGCTTTCGATAAAAAAAAAGCGGTGGCGGTGTGCTCCTAAGAGGTTAAATTGTAATTTTAACAAGATAAACATGTTGATAGAAAAAAAATAGAGTTATTTAATTATCTTAAACAATATGTTACAACCTGGTCAAATTAATGAGCACAGACTAAGGACACTATGGCATGATCCCATATTCACGCATGACTTAAAGCTTCAAATGGCACCCACACAAATTGCCACATGGCAAGTGGAGATCATGCCACGAGGCTCATGATTGTATTATTATAATCTAATATGAGCATGAATGAAGCTTTTACATAGTTTGTCGAGTCCATTTGAAGTGCAGCAGAAAAATAATAAAAATATAGAATTATCCTTGTTTATTAAAAGTAGTCTTAATTATTTAAATAATTTAGTATTGAGCCAACTAGATTACATCAAGAGCAATAATATTTAATTGAGAACTATGAACATCGTTTGATCTTGAAATTATTTTCCAATAATGGAAAACATTCTTAAATATTATATTAGATTATATTATTGCTTGGTTTTCCATCAAGTGATGAGGTGCCGGGCTTTTTCATTTCTGTTGATGTTATTGGCTGTAGAGCGATCTTGGTCAGGTGTTTTTTGCCATTCCCTCCGGTTTGACATCAATACATCAAGAAAAGTAAGTTTCCGAAGCTGGCTTCCCTTTAGCATTTAAGTGAGCATCAATGTCCTGCGTGCGCCAATCAGGTCGTCAATGCAAATCCTTTGTCACATACAAGTGCAGTATTTCACTCCACCGTACTCTTTCTGCTTTTAACCTTTCTTCATGCGGATTTGCTCAACAACCAGCTCGTACTGACCATTTAGCTTCTCCGTAGAAGAGGGTGCACATTGCTTATTGAAAACAAAGTGGGCTAAAGATCATCCAACGGTCACTTCTTTTTAGATCGAAGAAATACCAAAATCAGTTCTTTAAGATAATTTAGAAGGCTTTTGATATAGAGGATCGCATGCGTAACCCGACGAGCCTCACTTGATTTTCTCGGTTCTCTTGTTTTCTCATACTTATCCTTTGTTATTTTCGTTGTTTCATTTTCTTCCATGGAGAATTACAATCTTGCAAAGTATTGTGGGGCGAAGCTTTCCCACCGGAAGATCTCTTGGGGTCACAGTGAAAAACTCATGTTGATGCTCGAGCTCTCTCATGATGACAAAAGAAAAGACCAGTCAGCATTATTGGCCTTAGAGAATAACCCAAAGAAGTCGCGGTCGATTGATGATGTGTGTCCGGAAAAGGAAAAATGATGAGTTTGATGCCAAGAGATGCGAAGGTTTGCTTCTCATTGAAATACTTCATTTGAGATGGCCAGAGATGAGCTCAAACATGATGACGATGATGAATTATGGAGCGCGGGAAGTTAATGATGAGCAAGCCGATGAAATGATAGCCAATCTAATGAAAGAAAGATTTCCTTAATTTCATGTCAGTTAGCGAAAGAGGAGGAGAACACCAAATAAGTTAAGAATATCTCTATATCTGCTTCTCCAGCTTCTATCCTCGGAGTTACGCGAATGCAGGAAATGATTGCTGCTTCTGATGTCTGTTGATGCTCTCAAGAGGCACTCTTCGATCAGAGATATATAATGAGATTTCCACCCATAAATGAACGTGGAAAGGGAAAGTTCACTCTTATCCTTCTGAAGATTTGAAGATCGACCGTTCAAAAAGCCAAAGGTCTCATGTTTCAAATAAAAATTTTGAATCATGACGAATTAGTTCTCAGTTTCTAGACGTTGAAAGGAGTTCATAAAAGCAAATGATTGTGAATCTGGAATGTATAAATCATGCAAGAGAAATAGTGATGTGATGCACAATCTGCGGACAAGAGCTTCCCTTTCATATCAAGCTCTTGGGGCCACTGCTCAAGCCACGAAAGAATGGAATTAAAGAAGCTAACAAGGATGATTAATTCAGGATTGTGATTCACAAATGATTGAAAATTCTCCAGAGATTTTGAAAAATTATAGATCGTAAGTGCTCAATTTGTGCAAGGCTTTTCCAACTGGTCAAGCTTTAGGTGTCACAAGAGATCGCATTTGGTTAAGGAAATAATGTCTTCTTGATGAAGCCGCATCTATGAATTGTTTAGAAGTTTGATGCAGATTGTTAAATTTCTGTAGCACATTCTTTTTTCTTATTTATTATACGCTTTTTTTATCTTTTGCTTTTTAAAAACCTTGTATTTGTAAAGTGATGTATATTGTTGATTATATTGCATAAATTTCATAAGATTTGAAGGCATGTGATGATTGTAAATATAAACTGGTTAAAAACGTTATGTTTCTTTGATTGAAAAGAAACAAGTTTTTTCAAATATTGCATGAGAATTGTAACTTGGGAGGCTTCACCAATATTACGTCAATTCGAATTTGAACAAGTTTCAAAATTGAAAGTGCTTAAAAAAATTTTGCTCTACTCTTAAGTAGTTTTTTAGTTATAATAGAAAATTTGTCCCAATGAACAATCTTTAAATACTAATTGTCAAATTAAGATTAATCATAACAAAAACAAATATAGTTCATAGAGATTAATACTTAAACCTTCTGGCAAACTTGATGGAAAACATTTTGATCATAGACTTTTCAGTTCCAGCTCCCCTTAAATATGCAATCAATATTTTTTAAGAATTATGATACCCCTAAATCTTTGAATTTTGGAGGGGACAAAAGGCCAAAGAGAAATATTTTATTAAAATTATATATGCACAATAAAAATCTATGAATAATATAAAAAACTCTAAAAAATTCTGGAGTTAGCCCTATCCTCATATTTTGAAGCACATTATAAACATCGATCAATTTTGTAAATAACTTGTCGAAAAAAATTATGACGCATCAAAGCATACATGTAAAGTGCAAAATTAAGAGCTCCAACTCATTATGAAGCTCATAAGTTCGGCTTAATCAAGTCAGGAGTTCGAGCATGAGCCTATACTTGATTTCTATGTTAAACGTGCTCGGGCTCGAGCTCAGTTTGACTATGCTTGGAAAGCTCGTGACCCGCATCAATTATTTAAAAATATATTTAAAAATAATTTTAAATATTTTTATTATAATATATCTTAATAAATTTAAATTATTAATATTAAAAAATAAAATTAATATAAAAACTATTAAAATCGAGTTCAGCAATTGAGTCAAGTTCGAGCATTTTAAAAACAAGCTCGAGCAATCGTCGAGCACTGCCCTATAAATTTTAAAAATCGAACTTAAGCTTACGTAAAACAAGCTCAAGTTCGAGGTCAGCAAGAACCAAAATAAGCTGAGCTCGATTAACCAGAATCTCGACCCGTTTACACCTCTATTATATATATATTATATTGATACCCTATTAACTGATCAAAGGAAGGGAATTATTGCTTCATTTTTCATGTGTTTTTTAGTTTAACCTTTTTATATTGTTAGAAATCTATTTTTTTCTATTTTTATAGTATTCTATATTATTTTATTATTTTAGTATTTACTTCTTTTATATATTTTTTTTTATGGTATTATATTTTTTTTTTAATTTTTAGCTTTTTATAATTATTTTATCTAATTTACTTTTATTTTATGATTCCTTATTTATATGTTTATATATTTTCACATTATCGATCATCTTATGATACATTTTCCATTTTTTTCTAAGTTAATTAAATTCCATTCAATTTGAGCAATTCTGTTTCTCTATTATTTTCTCCTTATTGTAGAACTTCTCTTGTTATATATTATTTTTTTTATTTTGTTACTTTTTTTTTTTTTGATATAAAAAAAATTTCTTTTTGTTTTGATATTTCTAGTTTTTGTCTTTAGCAATTATCATAACCTTTAATGTTTAGGTTGTGATTATTAAATTTTTTCAATTTACAAGATTATTTTGTAAAATATATTATATTATGATGCGATAAGTTAAAAATGTATTTTTTGTGTCTTAATATTCTTATAAGAAGCAAGATAAAAAAACCTCATACTGATTTTACTTATGCCGTTTCATTCTTGGGATAGCTTTCTATAACTGTTTTATGTCATTTGAAGTAGTTTTCAAAAAGCCAGCAAAAAAGAGCTGTCCCAAATGAAGCCTATTGATGATCGACGATGGATCATTCACTCTTCAGGTGGATAACAATCATTGAAACCCCGCCCTTCCTCTTCCTACTATTACACCCTTACTTATATCTATGATATCACAATATAATTTTAAGAGTTACAGGTAATCATTCATATATGTAAATTTAATTCCTTCTCACACTTGTTATGTCGAATCTCGTAGGTATCTTTCTTCACTCCTAATTGTCCTGTCCCGACTCTCTGCTGACGAATCTCTCGCCCTCTGTTGTTGTTACCTGATAGATATATCCTGTCTTCTTCGTGATTTGCTTTTGTGCATAGGAGATTTACAACACTTAAGGCATTGAGGCTGTAGTATTAAAATTTTTAAGAAGATGTGATCTAAGATATTCTGCAAATATCTATTTATACGAAGTCTATCGCGATAAGTGTTTAATCTAAGAGCTGTATCGCTGACTTAACATTCTCGTGATAAGTTTTCCTACGGAGATAAATAACCTTGATCGTACTATTCTACTCTCGACTTTCTCATCAGTTTGCAGTTTGAGGTATGCGTAGTTCATATTGCTTAGTTCTTGTTGGCTTGATCAAGTAATTCTGATTATCTCTTAAAGACTAAACAGCTCTTAGGCATATATTTGCGGTTTGTCGTGGGACAACGTAATTTCTCCCGAAGCCTATTAAGTATCGATCGACATGGAATCATCCAGCATCTTTCATGATTCTGGACTCTATCAGATTATATTCTCTATTTTTTCATATACCCCCGATGTATCTTTATCCCCACACCTCAGGCGGTGATGTCTTGTCGACTGTTTGGATCATGATCGAATGCTGAATATTTATCAGATAGACAAATTAAATTTTAAGACTGTTATACAAAGGAACTCATACTGATGAATTATGAGTTTGATTATGGACGGTCCTACTTTTCTTGTTCATCTCCTCAGCGACTGCGTTTTATGCTTTCGTGTTTGAGGCTCGCGTTTTCGTATAACACAGGTGCAGTCACAAGTTGTGTCCCCTTTGATCTTCGATCGCTCTCTGTGAGAATCTCTTCCGGACTCACTGGCCAAATACGAGATAGAGCTGTAGACTCACGGTGCATTCTTTCCCTGTTGCGATCTCCATGCGTCAAGAACTCTCTCGATAGACCCTCTTTTAAAAGATTCGGTTTTATACTCTCTGATGTGACGATCTTCGTTATGGACTTTATTTATCTCCGGTTTGGTCGCCCGATTACTGTAAACAGTCTGAACTCTCTTACTCGACGTGCTCGTATAGGATGTCGATCTCTGTCACTTCTGTGTTAAGTCAGCTCGGTTTTATTCGTTGTATGTAAGACTTGTATCCATATATCAATACTATGCTAAATAGTCTTCGAATAGTGTGAGGTCCATTTGGTTGAGTCGGAAAGAATTAATTCGTGGGAGGATAGTTACACCTCTCAAATAACGAGTGATGTATTGGAGCTCGGTGATGAGCTCTATTTATTTTGTGTATATGCACTTATAAGTTAGCTGTCCTGGTGGGGCACTTTGAGGTGAGTCGCGTGAACTGTTGGTGACAGGTTATTGAGCTTATATATCACCGTATTTCGCCAAGTGTCTCTGGATAGTCAAACTCCTCGTACGATCGCATCTTGATTATAGCTAGCGGCTTTTGGCTTGAAGCCTTTGCTTGCTACACACCGTTGCGTGATATTTGTCTGGATAGTCTGCTACACCTGTTTTATAAACTGTGATTATCTTTACGCTTCGTGTTCGACGCTATATCATTTAGATATTGGTCTCTCCAGTAGCCTTAGATAATCCATCCTCGCTACACTGGGTCTTCGCGTGCTGGGGTGCGGTTAGGGTCGTCTTCGTGGAGTCTTAATGCAGTCCTTCATGTTGTCGTCTCTCCTCGCTCGATCCGCTAGAGCATAACTGTGTTACCTGGTTTAAGATCTATGCATTTGGGTCGCGGTTGTCTTGTCTGACTTAGATAGTCTGACTGCCGGTGTGGTTGGTGTTTCAACCCGGCGGCTCGTTATAGCATTCCTGCTGTGTTAACATGACTTTGATACTTTTGAACATTGTTTGCTACAGAGTTCTTGTACTCCTGAGTTACTCCTCCTGGTAGGAGTTGTTTGAGTCTCCGTTCGGAAACATTTTTTGTCCTACACTTCAAAATGAGTGTATTGTTTTTAATTGTAGATAGGCCCGTGCTGTGGTTCTAGTTATTTATGCTCGTGCTGGATGTATATTATATAAGTCGCTCTGTATGAGATGGGCTTATGTTTCGCATGGTGAGTCGCTGGGTAATGTGGCCGGTAAACTTATTGTGGGTCCTAAGCTTATGAACCCACCGATCTCGGCATAATAGCTCCCTACGCCCATCGATCGGTGAAGCCTGCTTCTAAGACCCCTCCGTGCGTATGTGATTCATTGATTTCATAGTACTCGGTGCTGATATTGTGATTACTTATTCAGCTTTGTTGGTTGAATTGATAATGTGTTCATGTGTGTTTTAGATAATGTCCGAGCGTGTTATGTATGTTGTGGGGTTCGTTGGTGGTTTAAGTTTAAGGAGGGTCATGTTTGGTTCATGTTGGGGTTCGAGTAGGTTCGTTATGCTCTTTACGTGCTCTGTATGATACTCCTTTAGAGATGATTACCTCCTATGTCAGTAGACACTTGGATTTCCTGGCCAAAATCAGTCACTCTAGTGTGATGTTTTGTATTTGACGAAGTCCTTGCAGCCTTATGAAGTTTCTGATCCGTGCATGAATGCATTTCCTAAAGCAGAATTTTTCATATTCACTAAACCTTGTAAATAATTGTGAGTATAACATAGATGTATAAAAGTGCTTGCATGTTGTTATATAAGTTAAACAACTGATGTATTGGTGTCATCCTTTCATGGAAAGTTTTTATTTTTATTCTTCATGCTCTTAGTGATATCTATATATTTTGTATATATTATGACACCAATATTAGCCTGTTTTATAAGTTGATATTGCTTCTTAGTCGGACGTGCATGTCATATATTTAATCGAATGTCCCTTGATGAACTGGTTTTATCGAGCTTGTTCTTGCTTGTTGGCTTCGGTAGCCGGGCACTGCATAACGCTGACACGAGCCTGAGTCTCGTTCGTTGCCTGAAGCATAGTACATCGTTTGATGTTTGAATTACGACATTGTATGCTCGTTCAGTGTTTGGTGTCTTGATTTGAGAAAATCGATTAATTTAAAATATTTTCAGTTTGTTTGTTGTTAATTAAACTCGTTTTGTCGATCGAACGGCAGCTTATTCAGTATTTGTGTCAGTTTTCGGTTCGCCGTTTAATTTCAGCGACGTCGTTCACATCGTTGGGTTCTGGTAGTTCTTTCGGTATGTCTGAGCTGTGTAGGCTTATTGCTTGCAGCCCATTCTTAGATGGCATCTACCATGCTTATGTGTCTACTGTGGACTCGAACTGATATTAATTCGACAACAATTCTCTGAGCGTTTACTTGGACGACTAGACATATATCCGGTGTTTTTTGGGAAAATCTATGGATTGAACATTTCTGTTCTAAACAGATATTATACGTTGAGAGCTAAGGTCCACAAGATCTTAAATTGGTTGAAGCACAACACTATGCGTTATGAGTTGTATTCACAATATAAAAATGTTTCTTGTTATTAATAAAAAATAATTATAGTTATTATGTATAATTAAAGAGTGTGTTCAATGCTACTGTATGTAAATATTATAGTATTTGGATCAAACTATGTTGGTATAAATGGTATGCACAATTGATGTGTATCTTCAAGGTTTCTTAGGTCAGAAGTCTGGCAGCCAGTAATATTTCATAGATTTTCTCGCATATCTCGGTAATGACGTTTGGTTTATAACTGAATTTGTGGGGGGATCTGGACTCCCTATTGCCTCCTCCCCTTGTGAGCCGTGTTAATTATATACTTTTGTGACCTGATGTACATAGTATGCGATTCGTAAGTGTAGTGATCCTGTGCTTCTGTTGGACCATCTCAGGAGAGTCGTTGCGTCGGTGAAGACGGGGCATTCAGGTGTTCAACCGAGTCTGTTTATTTACGTAGAAGTAATTCTGCTGTTATTGTTATATTCGTTAAGAGAATTGTTATCTATATGTTTGTTGGCTAGTGTGAATTCTAGCGACGCTCTCAACTGGCTACTTATTACGGGACTGTCTTGTATATCGAACCGAGATCGAACGTGAATGAGCTCTGCGTCGTGCTCTATCGGTAGTGTAGTGGTGGGGTCGCAGTTGGCCAACTCCTTATGCGTTCTTGTGTGTGCTAACGCAGTGTGTTTCAGGGAGAATCTGCTCACTGTGCTTGCACTGCTCAATGAAACGAATTGCAACACAGCAGTTTGCGACGGCGTTCGAGGAGAGCTGGGGTTGGTATATCGTGCGTGATAGATGTTCATAATGTTGTTTCGCTTATCGTCGTTACTGAGCCGCTTTTGGTCCCTCTTAAGTTGAATATATTTGGTTGAATAGCTACACATTATGGTCTGCAATTGTTTCATTAGTTTTGTTGATGCTTTAATTGTCTTGTTGTAACTTATAATTTGACTTGTGGAACTGATGAATCGGCATATATGTTCGATTCTCTCTCATGGTCTCAATGTCCTTTGTTTGTAGTCAGAAAAGTCTAGAAACAAGAATAACGGTGAATATTTGCCACAAAATTGTATGTTGGTGTGATTGTACTTATGATATTGATTTATGTGTGGTTGGAGTATGCACTAACCCTTTATATAAGTGAGAGCTCGGATAGGGTAGAATGATTTTAATGTGCAGTTAAGAAGTTCGCTGCTAGACCTTCTGAAGACAGCTACTTCTGTTGCTTCTCATCTCTCTGAGGTTGAGAAGATGTTAGTACGTAGGTGATAGTTAATTACTGTTGCTATGGGAGCCTCGGACGTAGATATGATGCTAGTTAAAACTGTTATATATTCATATTGATGTATGATTATTTTGCAGAGAGCTGTTCTTTAATATACATTTATAAAAAAAAATGAATTGATTTAATATTTTTCCTTTCGTGCCAAAAGGGGAGCGCCACTGGTTTTAGGGCATGAAGTGACTAGTGGCTCGCAGATCTACTGTCGTTTTTGCTAGTGCGCACACATTATGCGTTCTTGTTTTACTTCGTATTGTTTTAGGATATGAGTAAGCGGCTTTTTCTTATTCACTATCCACTACATTGTTTGAATTGGCAAAAACGTAAGCAGAAAAGGAACGTTTCGGGCAGAGAGACCTTTTGCGCTCTTTAAATAACTTGTTAAAGAATGTCTATAAAGTAGCGCTCGGCTATCTTACTGAGAGCTGCCGCTCAGCTTGTTAGTATCTGTCTAGTTTACGGTGGACTATGGACGACCTTCGGAAGTGCGATTGGGTGCATATTTGTGATGATTTTTTTTAGTGCGTACTGATGCTCGGCTCGATTTAAGAGTACCTGCTTTGCGATAGTCACTTTTCTGGATACGTGAGTATGTAGGTTTGTTATCGTTCGACTAATGTGTGAAGGATGAAAAGAAGATGAAAAATAGCAGGAAATGTGTACGAAAGGACGACAAGAAATTCGAAGGAACGTGATGTTGAAGGTGGTAGACGTATGATAAAAAGTGGAGTGACGATTTTAGTTCGTCAAAGATGAGATATTTTTTTAGATCTGTCGAAAGGTACTCATTAGCTAGAAGCAGCATCATGGATAAGAGCAAGTATTACAATATGAAAGCAAATGTAACAGTTTAAGACAAGTAGTTGAATATATAAAATATGGTTGGATAAATAATTTGGAGAGGTACTAGGTTATACGCTAGGCCATGAGTTTTTATTTATAAAATTTTAAGGTCATGTTAAAACTTAGAAATGGATTAACGTCCTGTGATAATGGCTTATAATTTGTGATATTTGATATATAAACGAATATATGATTTTAATACTTCTGCTTACCCTATCTTGGATCAAGTGGTAGCGGAAGTTGAGAGAGCAGATATGGAGTCCTCTGCCACCAAGTTAATCTGGAGTTCACTCATAACCTAGCAATGGAAAATGCATGCAAAGGATCTGTTTTATTGTCTTGCTTTTTTAAGTGCAGTTCTCACATGGTGATTTTACGATTAGATAACAACATCTAACAATTTCATATATGATCGCATAAAGGGAAAAATTTAGATAATACATGAAAGCCACAACAAATCTGCCACAAATGATGGCTTGACTCATAAAATTTACTAGTTACACTTAATAAATGAATGTCTGATGAAGCTATATGGATGTGAATATGCAAAGTTAGTGACCTTGATAGACTATAAGACTGATGCTGATATTGTAAAGATATGCCTTATGACTGGAAGGGGACACCGCAGTACGAAGGTAAAGTAGTGATATGCGATTGGTAACGATCGGTTCTGACAGAGAAGAGGCGAGCACTAGGTGGAAGGACTACGAAAAGAGGGTAGATCGGTGTAAACGACTGTAGTTTTTTTGGGGAGTAAGTATGAATGCATGTATGATGCATGTATAGAAATGTGTTTACGCTGTATGGTCATTTAAGTAGTCACTTTTAGCGACATAGAGATCTGTAAGGACGATATGCATTGTATATGACTGACGCGATGAGAGTAGTTGGGAGCAGACCTGATCGTCATATACGTCTAATTTCACGTCATTGTAGGTGTCAAATTTTTCTAGTCTAAGCCACAAGATTAATCTAAACAAGTAATAATAGTTAAGTAACATAAGCATACTTAAGACGACAAATGTGAACAGTAGGCAATAATCACCACTTGTTCAATGTGTAGTGGACTATGCATGAGCTTGAGGAGACAGGAAGTTATGAGTGCGATGGGTATAGCCGTTATGTCCTACATAAGAAAATTTGCGAAAGTGAAGAATTATGAATGTATGATACTGGTCACTTGACGGCAAAGTCGCCTGTACTCTATGAGAGCACTCGAGTCAGGATCCTTGTCACATAAATCGCTAGTATTCCTACTCAAAATATAAAACCTTGAAATGCAAGGATTGTATATGATATCCGCGCAGCAGCGATAGAATCTGTCAAACGGACAGAGTTTCAGGATCTAGTGGAGTTATTTTATTCTGTTGAAATTATGTCAGTATAATAATGTTCACACAAAATACATGCAACATAATCATTTGCATGTACATTGCCATATAGTGGTGACAAGGTTAGAGAGAACTGTCTATGGAGAATGTATATAGACTGAGGAGATCTCATAAATAATAGATGGATATTATAATATTTACTATATCAAGACCACTGTCTGTAAAAATAAAAAATAGGTAATATGTTAAACATTCAACAATAGGAATTTTAATTTTCGTCGATGAAGGTGTACCATCTTACGGAGAAGGGATAGGACACAGGACGACTGGACTAAGTTATCAAGATTGGATTTGTTTAGTCAAGGAATATAGTCTAATGGTTATGTGTGAGTAAGAATTGAGTGCATGGAAATAAATATGTAAGCATAATGAGACGCTTTATTGTTTCTATATTACGCCTCTATTGTCCATTTGTATGCATCAATTGTGCTTATGCAGAGAATTTTAGATAATGCTTAGTATTTATCGTGGATCAATTAGTTGATCAAGCCACTCCTTGCTGCCAATCTCCCGATATAAAGACCGCCTAGTGCCTATAGATGTCGTGATTTAGGGTTTCATAATTAGAAGCTAAATCTAGTATTCTATTTTAAGGTCAAATATATGTTCGAGCACTAAATGACACATATTGAGAAATCTAAAAAGATAAGAGAGGTATAAGTTAAGTAAATGGACCTAGGCTTGATGTCAGGCGGGTTGTTGAAATAAAGGAAAGGCATTCCACCCAACCTGGAGGGCTTCACAGATGCTGTTTAGAGATAAAATGTCAAGATCTTGATGCGTACTCTTATGTAGATCGGAGAATGTGGCTAACTTTTTAGAACAAATTAAACATTTAAAAGTATTCGAGGCCACTAATCAGCACCTTCTTAATCTTAAATTAGTTGAGATATCATTTCGATGCATAGAAATCAATGAAGGGGAAGATCCAGAACAGAGAATGAGAGTAATACCACACAGAACCGTTGTAGCGCAGGCCCAGGCTAGAATGATATGGGATCTGGGGCAATTACATAAAGAATATAAGTGCGACCTATAATGTTTATCTTCGACCGATAATAGGCTAGAAGTGGACAGGGTGGCCTGCAGTATCGACTACACAAACCGAATCAGACTGACGGCTATAAAGTATTAAATCGGTATTTTCATATAAAGAAAACAGTATTAAGTTCACATAGCGAGCATAGGCAATTACTCAAGGTGACTCGTCATTTTAGATAGATTGTGCGTCTCGAATAGAGAAAAACGGAGTACAAATAAATGATACAATACTAACCTACGTTATAGAGGTTAGAGTATAACTTATGAAAGTTTTGCTATAACTTCATTGATATATTGACTTTAAATTAATAATATTAATAGGGATCATATGATAGTATACAAAAAAGTTCTAATGTTAACTTTGCTCTGTTCAATTGATAGTCTTTGTCTTCTCAGGATTTTATCAAATATCAAGGGACAATATATTTTATCAACTATGATGTCGTGCATATTTTTCTTTGACTGAAAAATGAACTTAACCAAAGCCTCTAGCCCAATAAGTGATCGCCGTATGTAATTAGAGATGGGCAATACGTAAGATGAGCTGACGCCCACGGAAAGGGGCTATCAGCTTACGTATACCCACCATCTAATATTCGTCGCAGTCTGAATTAGGTATCCTTAGCTCATAGAGTAACGAGCGCGCTTAAGTGGCTTTTGTTGGTCGGATACGGTTAATTGAGAAATCTGTCCCTGTCCGAAACATCGGGTTTGCATATAGAGTATTGGATGTATCTTTGTGTTCTCACAGAAAAAGTAACTCACTGGGCTACCGAGACATTTAGGAGAGTCTCTGCGTCTATAAATGTGCTAATCGTGTTATGTAGTGGTGCCCATTTTAGAATCCGGACATTCATGTAGTTACACTCAATAAGCAGCGTAGCGTACTACTCCAACCGTAGTGTTACAATAAGAGGTTTAAACTGCTGTATAGGAAAGAGATTTATTGTTAGGAAATAGCCATCAGTCAGCCGCTCATGACCTTGTCGTACGTGGTTTATTAAGTCGTCTCATCATGAGACTGCTCATGTGAATGGTCGCCCTGTGACGAATTTAATACGCATGTAACGTCCGTCATCTCTAATCTCTCTTACACAGATGCTCTCCGCATGCCAACGACGACATCGAAACTATCACTTTGTGTATGTAGATACGTTGCAGTTCACGTAAAAGTTTGCGACAGGGACGCAATGATCTCTTTAGCCGTCATGAATTACTACTGGTATATGAGTGCAATCGTAGAAGGCCCTGTTCCAACCGACGGCGAGCGGATCCTATAGCACATTTATGAAGATAACTCCACTTTTGCTCATGCACTGCAAAGGTATCGGTAGTTGCATCTTGTATGAATATATATGGTTACTGCATTATAGATAAAGTAATAGACTCTGCACGCCTTTAATGTAGGACTCTTGAAGGTGACAGTCCGTTGCGTGATGTCATAGCGGAGCAGAAATGCTCCTCTTAATGTACATTCTGATGATCGACTATTAATCGTGAGAACGCGAAGAATATCGGTGCATGCAGTCCACGCGGCCAGAAGGAGAACCACTGTAGGTATAGTAGTTATAGATAGGAACCTTTAAAATAGGAACAAAAAAGTAAACTCAGAATCGCTCAGTTATCAAGAAAACCATTATTCAATAGTCTCATTTGTACAGAAAGATTGCGATTCCTCAACCAATTGTATAGAAGTTCAAATCATAGCTTAGCACAGTTTAACTGGCGAAAGGAAGAGCAATGGTTCTCTCTATAATGCCGTATCACAAGCGGTGACTGACATCACCTCTTCTATACATTAAAGACCGGTTCCGCCTAGCGATCGATATCATTCATCTACTCTCTCTTTGTCTCTCGGATCCTACCGTTCGCTGGTCTCT
>NW_021318627.1:16261-26141 GCF_001605985.2 Dendrobium catenatum | reverse complement strand
TTCAAAATTATACACTTATTTATCAGAAACAAATATAAATTTTAAGAGTTACAGGTAATCTGACATTTATTGATGATATTTTTTTTAGATGCAAAATCTTTAGTGAGAGCTCGATAAGAAAATTATGTCTGACCAGTTTAATATAATTTAAATTAGAATATATTTAATACTGTTGTATATAAAATTTTGTCATTTAAAATTAAAAATGACTTATTTAATATAATTTATATAAAAATATATTGATTTTATCTTTTTCCCTTTGTCAAAAGGGAGGTGGTGAGTAAAGTTGTACTAAGGTCTGTTTTTTTTTTTTTTTTTTTTTTTATTTTTTTTTATTTTTTTTTTTAAATATTTATTTTTTTTTAAAGTAGTAATACATAATTTTTAATTCAAAAAAAAAAAAAATTTTGTATTAAAATTTGATTTTAAAAAATTGTAAAGAAAGTTATAAAAAGGCGAAGGCTTAAACGTTGGCTTTTGTAAGTAGTCGAGATAGGAAAGGAATGCCGGTCGAAGGAGGTGATAGGAAAGGAACGTCATCGACAGGTAGGCGAGCACTGGTGGTGAGAGGGACGGGCGACTGTGAGATGAGAACGATGAGGAAATGTGACGAAGGAGGACAAGAAATTTGAAGGGGTGAGGTGTGAAGAGACGATGACAGGGGAAGTGTTCTTATATGGGATGTCTTGGGCACATTTCTAGCGAGAAGATGGGGAGGCAAATGATAGAAATAGTTTGAGGGATGCTTAGTTAGATAGAGGTGTTTGTTCGGGTTGCGAAAGTTTGGTGACGGATTTGAGAGAGATATTCCACCACAAATTGTCACAAAATAAATGAACAAATTTGTTCCAGAAATTTGCCGCAGTTTCAGAGGAATTTTTTTTTTTTTTTTTTGTCGTAAAATTTGTCACAAATCTGCCACAAATTGTTGACATTCCTATAAGTGAAGAAGGGAATATGAAGGATTATTTAATGAAATATTAATTGAGACCACGAGAAAATGAATATAAAACCGTAAGGGTTACAAAGAGTGGAAATCGAAGGCTCATTTAATGTACATTTTGATGCGGTGCATTATAACCTTGTTTTATGTTCCTATGGTTCATTTTTATCACATGGTTATTATGCATTTCTGTTCGGAGACGTTTAGGCAGTCACTCTTCCAATTTTCTATTTAGGGGCAAAGTTTTCACTTCTAAGCAAGATTACAAATAATTAAAGTAAATAAGGCATACTTAAAAAATTTAAAAGTAAAGGCATAATCGGCCCCTTTAATTGGTGACTTTAGGCTGGTAGACAGAGATAAGTTCAGGTAAGCTCGTTATCCATTCAAGAAATAAGTGAAAAATTATCTTCATATACAAGTCGCTCGTACTAAGAGACGGGCGACTTACACTGTAATATTTTATTAAAAAAAAATAAAGCAGCAGGGATAAAGGGTTCATTGGATTTAGAATGAAAATTTAAAAGAAATTATAGAAAGTATGAACTTAATTGACATTAAATTAAAATAGTGTATATACAAAAAAGTTCTAATAATTTGTAGCTTTCAACATTTGAAATTTTTTTTTCTGCAGCTTATTAAATGGACTATAATTTATCAACATTTTGATTTTTTTCAAAAATAATAGTATAAGTATAGCATTTTTTATTTCTCGTATTATCTTTTATAAAGAAATTTACTTTAATTTTCGTTCAATTAATGTCATGTGCTTGTTTGGATTATTTTTTGTTTTTAAAAAATATCATTAAGGAGCATAGGATCTTATAACGTCTCGTTTATTGTGCAATGAACATATTCCATTTCACAGCAGTATCTCATCCCGATTCAGATGACCTGTCAAGTTTTATTAATGTTATAGACTGGGCATGCGATGGTTGAATATCATGAACTCTCTCATATTAAAGAGTAAGCAAAGAAGAGACATAAAATATATTTGTAGAGATACTTGAGATATTCAGAATATTTTGGCCATTTATAGAGAAGCTGAAAGGCTTCCCGAACAAAAAATATTTGATGAAATGCAAGTTGAAAAATGTAAGGCTTGTATAGCACGAGCCGGGTGATAGTGCCGTTGGAGCAACAGCGAATGCGAATGAGATCTTTAGGTTGGCTGCATCCCGGATGGTCATGATGAGGATGATTGCCTCTGGAATAATGCATTCAGTTAGTTAATTAAAGGTTAAACTTTTTAGGACAAGAGATTTTTTAAATGTTGTCGGTTGGAAAATCTCTTCAAATTAGATTCTGGCTAGAGAATGTATCACCTTGTCAGGCAACTCGAGCTAGGGATTTTTCGAATGGAGTTTTAAACAGGCCGTTAAATAGCCCGTTTGATAAGCGTTTTTGGCATGGTGTATAAATCTCTCGTTAAATTGGTGATTAATGCCGTAATTTTTAAATTTCAAAAATAACGTACTTAATGTTCCTAATTGTGTTTCTAATCATGGCTTACTCCTAAAAATTGGCCCTTATATTTATAGTTTTATAGTACTATAGTAGTCTTTTTCTTAGTTTGGGTTATTTTCAACCAGATAATTAGCTCTCTTGATAGTATAATCTTCTTCTTGAAGAAGAAACCAAGTTAGTTTTTAATCAATACAAGATTTCTACTTGTTAATTGCCTGTTAGGGTGCGTTGTTTCTTTGTGTACCTGCTTCTTACAGCCAGTATACCAATATCAGAGTTGGTATCAGAGCGGCGGTTGGTAAGATGGGCAGAAGTAGTAAGCATGTGTCGGTGGATGAAGATCAAATCCTAGAAGCTCTTTGGGTCGCACATGCTGGGAGTAGTTAAGCGGCTGGTATGATATGGTCCGCTGAAGTTATGCGAACTCAGATTGGAAGTTTTGGAGAAAGCACTACAAGTAGGAAAATGGCCCTCGCTGGAAGTGACTGGCAGTGCCAATAGCACCCCGGGGACAAGGTCGACGGGGACATATGAAAAGGGACAAGCAGAGAGATCCCCTATTTGACAATATCTCAATTCGCGCACGAGGAGGAAAGGAGGCCTATACTTGCCGGTGCATTCTCGGACTCAGATGGAGGTAAATGTTGTCCATCGACCCTCAAGTGTGACAGTTGGGGGGGGCCAGTAAGAAAGTTCGAGTAATGGCTGGATATACCATTCTTATGACAGGTGACTTGCACATCGAAGTTTTATCTAGACTGGAAGTGGGTTGTCAAGAATTTTTTTATATATATGGAGATAGAGGCCAGACAAAATAGGTTAAGTATGTAGCAGCATATTAAAGGAGGCGCAAGTGGCTTGGTGGTCGTAGTTGCTCTAGTCTAGGCGGCGTGAAGGTCGTAAACCTGTTGCGAAGCAGGATTCAAATGAATCAAATTGTTACGATCACATCTATTTACCCAAAGATTATGAAGCAGTTATTATACCGTGAAATTATTAGGGCTTTCGTGCCAGGGTAATCGATCTGTGGTGAGTACACAGAAGAATTCTATTACGTCTCTCTACTTTTAAAATAGAATTTGAATTAACGACACTCTCACGCTCTAGATGGGGCGGGTACTATTATATGGGGTTTTGGGAAGTTTCATTCTATAACATGACAAACTCCTAGGGAATTAAATTCTGTTTTGGTCGTTTTTATCGGCCAAGCTGTGAACTTCACACTTAAGATGGAAATTCAACATGTTGTTATTCCGTAGTAAAATCAGCATTGGAGAGCCTCGGTAGAGAGAGGCAGGCTCATGGATAGCGTCAGGTAAGAAGAATGCCTTTTTACCTCAGACAAATTGATTTGCATAAACTATTGTAAGGGGCAATGCAATTAAAACAAACTACCCAGGTGACAATAGATTTCAGCAGCAAACCCAAAGTCCAAACTAAGGACAAATGCTTACCCAAGACGAAGTTATATAATGCTTCAATGGCTTCCAAAAGGGACACAAGTTCTAATGAATGCCCGGTGCAATTCGACAAAATACGATTTTTGTTGAAGCAGACGACCAAAGAAATAGAGGGACAACAAGATGATGATCAGGCATTTGACTTTGAAGAACGTGATCAGTGTGAAGGAGAACCACTCGTCTGTGTCCTTGGAGAAACGCTACTTTGGCTCCACAATTAAGCAGAATAAATCCGGCAATGGCATGCCATATTTCAAGACAAAATGTACTATGAGTGGTAGGTGTGGCGGTCTACTCATAGATAGTTGTGCACGAAGAATGTGGTTTTCGGAGCAATGGTGGCACAGCTTTACAGCTTAAAAACATCAAAGAATCTACTACCTTAATAAATAAGGCTAGGTTAAGAAGGGGCATCCCGAATATTCTAGTATTGGAGATGTGGTGTAAAGTTACTTTTTTATTGGTGCAAAAACATTACACTGCGAGGTGGCTCACCATCATGAATGTTTGTCACTTGATACTAGGGAACCGTAGCAATTCGATAGTGGGCGCAATCTACGATGGGAGGGAAAACCACCTACTCATTTGACTGGAAAGGGAGGAAATGCGAACTAACTCTCTCAATGGCTTGGGAGCACTATTCAAAGTAATGAGACTAAAGGCTGTCATGCACATAGTGATGGAGCCACTCTCTTGACTCCTGGAAAGAGACATCCCTCATTGTTAGCTTTTAAATTCATCAAGGAAACGAACAACTTATATTGCTTCCGCTTACTACAAAGATTCAAAAGTGGCTGATCTACTAAGTCAATTCCAAGATGTGGTGTCTGAGGCCTTGCCCGCAGGGCTTCCTGGCCATTATGTGTGTTGCAGCATCGAGTTGACAGTGTGCTAGGAGTAGGGGTTTGCAAAATTTTGACACGTCGCAAACCTAACCTAGAAAAATCCGGGTTCGGGTCAAACGGCGGATAAAAAAAACGGGCGCAGGGTTCAGTTTGAAAATCTGACCGGATTTGAGTTTCGGACGAGTTGACCCAAAACCCGAACTCGACCCATGATTTACCCGGAAACTGGTTCTTTTCATATATGCTACCGCTGCGTGCCCACTCCTTCCCGTGTAAATGACCCGACGTTGTGAGCCTGCGATGCGTCGAGTCCGCTCAAGAGCCTTATCCATCACTCTGTCAGTGGCGGTTAGTCACGCGGTTCACGCAGTTATCGCCTCCTTCGGGCTGTTTGCTGCTTGGTGCCCGCGGCGCACGGTGGTGCTCGCTCGCCGCTGGCTTGCTTTGCGTTATCTTCCTCCTTATGTAATGGTGAGCGCCTTAAATCTTCCTCTAACATGTTCTTTCTTGTCAAATTTGAAAGTCAAGGACAGCCAGGCTAGCTCGCTACCCGGTCGCGAAACCTATAACTAGCGACGGGCAGCTCGATGACGTTCCTTCATGTCATAATCAAAAATCTGTGTCGGGTTGGGTTGACCCGAACCAAGCGGGTCAGGTTTCGGGTCCCAAAAACTGACCCATGTTTATAGACGGGTTGATTCGGGTTGACCCGAATAGTGTCTGGGTTAGTTCCTGGGTTCGACCCGAACCGACCCGTGTCGGTGACCCAAAATTGAACACCCCTAGCCAGGAGTCCTCTCTCTAATCTTCCTCATTCTAAAAATGAGCCAGAAAATAACATCAAATCCTCTAGCAAATATAAAAGGAGCCGTTGGAAAACGGATGTTGATTTTCAGCCAAGGGCCTTTTAGCCCGTGTGTGATTCCTGCTTTTACTTATGCCAACAAGGATGGCAGTTGGAAATGTGCGTGGACAAACCGGGCCAATTAATAAAATAAATGTGAAATTTTGATTTCGCCCATGTACCTAGAGTGGAGGAGTATTGGAAAGGCTAATCCGGAGCGAAAGGTGTTTCTCAAAGCTAGATCGGAAGGCGGGCTACCACCCCAATTCGTATTTGTCTGGAGATGAGTGGAAGACGGCTTTCAAAATTAGCTTGACCTTAGACTTATCTAGTGTAGTTCCGCGCCGCGTAAGTCTAATTTTTTGGGCTTTGTTAATCTTGACAATATGCTTCGATGTTTGGTTCAAGAGCATGCCCTAAGGTATGGGAAAACCTTTTTGGAGGGCAAGCTGGTTTTCCCTACAAATAGTAATGGCCGGAATAGGCTCAACTGGAAATTGTCTGTTCAGTATAGTCTGCTTCAGCATTGGCTGAACAATTCTCTACATACTCACTGACATTCGAAAACAAACGACTTATTCAATCATATCAAGACAAGCAAGCTGGGCAGGAACAAGCAATCGTCGGAATGGCTCTTCCACCCTGGTGAGTTTGGTCATGGTTTTCCTTCGACGGCGAACGGTTTTCTCCCCGGAACCTACTCTAAATTGAGCCGGGCGAAGAATTAGTCCTATTGGCAATTACCAAGAAAATCAAATGACAAATGCCTATATCGTTGATTACCACTGAGTTAAAACAGCTTCATCCACTTTGCAATGTTGGCAGGACATCTTCACCTAATCATCCGCCCGAGTCGAATTCTTATGTTACTAGGGGAGAATGGAAAAAAAAAAAAAAAATGCAATGCATTATAAGACCTTTATGTTCCTATGGTTCATTTTATCACATGGTGGCTTATAGTTTCTGTTTGGAGCTTAGCAGCCACTCTTCTACTTTCTATTTTATAGTTTTATAGTAAAGCTATAGTAGCTTTTGCTTAGTTGGGTTATTTTTAGGCAAAGAATTAGGCTTCTCTTCTTTGATAGTTATAATCTTCTTCCTGGAAAGAAGCAACGCAAGAATAGTTTGTTAATCAATACATATTTCTAATATGTTATTCCATGCTATTGTGAATTGTTTCTTTGTGCTACAATGCTTCTTTCCAAAGTATAACACAAATTCACTATTTATTTAAATTATAGAAACTCAAGCTTCCCGCATAATTATTAAAGACACGATTATAAAGTTTTAATTATTCAGCTTTACCTCTTGTGAGAGTAGTTGAAAAATTGGAAGAAGATATGCATGATGATGGTGTTTGTGTTAGTTGATGGTCGTCAAAGACGATCACTAAGGTTGTCAGGATTAGTTTTGCAAATGGCCATGGGTAATTATGGCAGATTTTTAGAATTTGTCAAATTTTGAGTAGCATAAGCCAACAAAGGGCAGGACATGACAAGTGCGAGTAACTAATTATCGATAACAATTATTGAGTGATTGCAGTACGGAACAATCCAAACGAACTTGTTATCAGATAAATTTATTCAACGACGTAGCTTTCGTAAAAGTAGAAAGTGGCGGCGGTGGTGCTCCTAATGGCAATTTTAACAATTAGAATGATTCAGTCAATATTAAACAATATGTAGTCTTAAATTATTTAAATAATTTAGTAATTGAACCAAATCACGTAGAGAAATAGTATTTTTTATTGAGAAAATAGTGAACATCGTTTGATCTTGAAATTAATTTTTCAAATAATTAAAACATCTCTAAAATTAATATTAGATTATATTATGCTTGGTCTTTCCCCAACAAGTGGCATGGGTGCCGCCGGCTTTTCATTTCTGTTTGATGTTATTGGCTGTAGAGCTGACTTGGTCATTGTGTTTTGGCCTTCTCGGTTTTAACATGCAATAAAACAAAGGAAAGTAGTTTTCCGAGAGCTCTTGGCTTCCCTTAGCATAAAGTGATGGCTCAGATGTCCTGCGTGGCGCAATCATGGTCGTCGCATTGCAAAATCCTTTTGATTGCACTAAAGTGCAGCTATTTCTAACTTGCTCGCCCTTACTCTTTGTCTGCTTTTAACCTTTCTTCCTATGGCATGAATTTTGCCTCACAACCAGGCTCTACTACCATTCTAGCTGCTCTCTCGTAGAAGATAGGTGGCACATAATATTGCTCCATTATAACAGAGGAGAGCTAAAAGAATCATGCAAAATCACTTCTTTTTAAAGATCGAGAAATACAAAATCAGTTCTTTAAAGATAATTTAGAAAGGCTTTGATACGGAGGATTGCATTGGCGTAAACGCCGGAACGAGCTTCAACTTGAAATTTCTCAGTTCTTTTTTCTTTCTCATACATATCCTTTGGGTTGTTTTCGGGTTTGTTCAGTTTCCTCAGCAATGGAGAACGCACAATTTTGCAAATTCTGTGGGCGAAGCTTCCTCAACCGGAAGATCTCTTGGGGGTCAACATGAAACTCAATGTTGTGTTGAGCTCTCTCATTGGATAGAAAGCAAGCCAAGTCTAAGGGGCATATTATGGCCATTAGAGATAACCCAAAGAAGTCGGGCGTCGATTTGATGATGTGTGTCCGAAAAGGAAAATGATGAAGTTGATGCCAAAGAGAGCGAGGTTAGGAAGGAGGTGGCCTCCATGGGGATTTGTAAGGTGTGGTTGAGAGATAGGTAGGGCAGAGATCTCTTACGCCTCAAACATGGATAGTGGGAGTGAATCATGGAGCGGGGGAAGTTTCGATGAGCAAGCCGGATTGAAATGCGAGCATCTAATATTGATCATGAGAAAGTTTCCTTTAATTTCAATGTCAGTTGCCAAGAGGAGGAGAAGCACCAACAATAAGGTTACGAATATCTCTATGTGTTCTGGGCTTCTCCAGCTTTATCCTCGGAGTACGCGAATGAGGAAATGAATGCTGGCTTTGTGTCTGTGATGCTCTCAAGAGGCACTCATTGCGATCAGAGATATACTAGATGAGATTCCTCCATAATTGAACGTGGAAAGAAAGTTCAGCTCTTAATCTTCTGAGATGAAGATCGACCGTTCAAGAAGCCAAGGTCTCAATGTTTCAATAAAAAAATTGATCATAGGATTATTAGTTCTCACTCATTGTTCTAGATGTTTGGAAAGGGGAGTTCGTCCAAGCAATATGATTCGTGAATCTGGAATGTATCAAATCTTCAAGAGAAAAAGTATGTGTGCACAATCTGCGACAAGAGCTTCCTTCATATCTATAGCTCTTGGCGGCCACTGGCTCAAGCCAAGAAAGATGAAATTAAAGGAGCTAACGAAGGAATTGATTAATCAGGATTGTGAAATTCGCAAAACTGTTAGAAACATCTCGCATAAAATTTTTGAAAAGTATAGTGCTTCAATTTGTGGCAAGGCTTTTCAACTGGTCAATAGATTTAGGTGGTCACAAGAGATCGGCATTTGGTTGAAGGGAATAAAATTCTGCTTCCCGCTAATGTTGTTTCTACTGCTCTGATAGTAATGGTGTTTATTCCCAAACCAACATGAAGGAGATAGCGAAATGGTTTTCTAAGCCAAATTCGATTGATCTCGACTTGCCTAACACCTAGATAGGACAATTAGGAAATTTCTAATGGATTCATTGGGTTTGAGGTGTTTGAATTTATACAATTTCTTCGATAAAGTTTGCAATCTTCAAGGCATTCTTATTTATTTGTTGTTCAATTTGAAGACGCTCCATTATTCATCCAAAGTTCAAGCTTTTGAGGGGTTATGAGAATAATGATCTTCTGATGAAGCCGCATTCATGAATTGTTTGAAAAGTTTTGATCAGATACGTAAATTTTTTGTAGGCACATTCTTTTTTCATGTTTATTTGATAACTCTTTTTTGCTTTTGGCTTTTAAAAACTTTATTTGTAATAGTTGGATGTATAGTTGTTGATAGTAATGATAAAATTTCATATATTTTAGGCATGTGTGGTTGTTATTATATATATATATATATATTATATATTTTTTTAAAAACTTTTATGTTTCCTTTGATGAAAGAAAATGAGTCTTTTCAAATTTTATGATAAGATATAAACTTCGAAGAGGCTCAACACATTATGTCAATTTAAATAGTTTCTTCAAACAAAATCACAATCAATAGATTCGTGATCGCAATCTAATGCTCCTTTTTGGGAAAAAAAACCCAGAAACTTTTTCCTTTTTTCTGCAATTTCCTTAAGAAGAAAAAAAAAATTTTAGTGGCAAAAATTATAATTTTTTACTAAAAAGCTGCTTTAA
>NW_021318627.1:7043-9329 GCF_001605985.2 Dendrobium catenatum | reverse complement strand
AATGTACAAGCATGTGAAGAATGTAGCCGTTAGCCTGTTGGGTACCAAGAACTATAAAGATGTTCCTCCGATGATGGGTGCCGAAGACTTCTCCTTCTACTCAGAGATTGTACCTGCGGCCTTCTATTACATAGGCGTGAGGAACGAGTCCTTGGGTTCAATTCATACGGGTCATTCGCCATACTTTATGATCGATGAAGATGTATTACCAGTTGGAGCTGCAGTTCATGCAGCCATAGCTGAGAGGTATTTCTTTCTCTCAGAACAGGGTTAGAACTCATCTCTGCTTCTTTTATTTTGTGGCAAAGCAGATGGAGTGGTAATCCATAATCATAAATGCTCTCCAAATTTGGTCTAGATTTTTTTATATGATCCTCTATTCCTCTTTGGAAGTGGAGAGAGGACATTTTAAGGTCTCTGCTTCTGACAAGAGTAGATAGAAGCTAGAATTGCAACTGGCAGAAGGTCAGACTGCTTGGACTAATTTTGGAGAAAGGTGGAGTAATTAAGGCTTCGTTTGGAACGGCTTTCTCCCGCTTCTTAAAGCTGCTTTCTAATACGAAAAAACCGCTTTAAAGAGCTGTAAGAAAGCCGTCCCAAATGAAGCCTAAGTTGTAATCTAGTTTTTTCTTCTTCTTTTGTATAGGGTTCGCTTTTCAGTTCATTGAAGTGTGACAAACTAATACTGTTGGATGAATTACAATTATAGCATCTCTTTGGTGCTGGCACAGCTCAATATGTGTAATAACCGAAGCGAAGATTACAGCAGTTAATAATGTATTTTCATTTTCCGTGTATTGACTGCTAAATTGAAGTGGTCTCAGATGCTGTATGATAAGCAGTTGTTCAATATGTTTGGAGGGTGAATAAAAGCAACCTTCTAGCCCTCCAGTGCAAATGTTTTGGGTTTTTTTTTAATTGAAAATATTTAATTTTTTATATATAAGGCTCTATTTCAATTTTATTGTCTGTCATATATCTTTAGAAACTATTTTTTCGTTTGAGACAGCTTTCTCATTGCTACTTAAAACAATTTTTCAATACAAAATTTTTTATAGGATGCTGCTTTAAGAAGAAGTAAGAAAGCCGTTCCAAATAAAGCCTAAGCTTATACTTTTCTAAGGCATTATTTGGAATAGTTTTCTTATTATATTTAATAGCAGTTTTTTAATATAAAATTTTCTAAAACTATTCCAAATAAAAACTAAGGTTTCATTTGGAACGGCCTTTTTACTATTTTTTTAAAGTAATTTTCTATTAAAAATTTAATTTTTTTTATTAGAGAATTTCTTTAAAAAGCATTAAAAAGTCGTTCCAAGCGAATCCTAAATCTTTTTAAGAGTAGCAAGGGTTTAGCTACAGTGACCAAAATAGTAGCCGTAATTCAGACCAAGTAGCTTAAAATTTAGTTGGCTTTTTTGTCATATTGAGCATCTACTAAAGAAGCTCACTGGTCGCTTATTCAAAGCAACCTTTTTAACTTATTTGCTTTCATATCACTATTATGATTTCGCTTAGTAAATTTTTTGTTTATCTTTCAAGAAATTTTTTATGATGGAATTCAAATATGGTAGAGTATAGTAGTTTTAAAAATTTATTTTTCCCCATTGCAGTTTGATCTTAAAGATTCATTTGCAGCCAATAATATTTTGAGTAGGGTAGAAGGGACCTAGGTCCAAGCACCTGGAGATTTAAGGATATGAATTCAGTAGATAATGCTTTACACCATTCAGGAAATTTTATGGCAGCACTGTAGCATGTATGAGTAGAGGAAAGAGTATGATTTAGATCAAGAATTTGATGTTGTTTAGATGACCTATTTATAACAGAGCATAGGATGTATGGGAGGTTGTGGTGGAGAAGTAGAGGTAGAAGTAGGAGAATGAGCTGAAGGAGACAAGGATTTGGAGAATGAAGTGGGCGTTGAATGTATGGAAGATGAACGGGCAAGTAGGGTAGATTTCGTGGGCGGGTAGGCAACGCGTGCGGGTAGGCCTGGCGGGCGGGCAGTTAGTTGCCGTCGACACGTGGATTGTTAACTATTTTAATAACTATTTTTAGTTGTTCCGGAGGCTTTTTTTTTGCTGGACAGCCGCCAAAAAGATTTTCCGGCCAAATTTTGAAAATTTGTTGCTGCAAAAATTTTCCGACGGTTTTTTTTTTTCGACGGAAAAATTTTTTATGCCCGTTTTACCGTCGAAATTTTTCCGCCGGAGCAGTAATATGAGATTTTCATGTAGTGTGTATTTACATTATAGTGAGTGGTATTGTTGAAGAGATTTAAGA
>NW_021318627.1:0-6768 GCF_001605985.2 Dendrobium catenatum | reverse complement strand
AACCCGACCCGTTTTTCAAACGGGTCAAATATGCGAACCCGAACCAGACCCGTTTATCAAACGGGTCGGGTCCAACCCGGATTTTCCGGGTCGGGTTTTCGGGTCGGGTCTAATATTGACACCCCTACCAAGGAATATACATAGGATGAAATAAGGAGCAAGTTTATGAGGTGCATAAGGTCGAAGCCAAGGAAAATGTTTACAATAAAAAACAAAATAGTGAGCATATTTAGGTGGCTGATTGTAGAGAATCTGGAATGAAGAGTGATTGGAAATTATAGAGGATGCAGTAGTACACAAGGCTTCAACCTAGATGTGAGCATGTAATTGGGATTTGATGAGTAGAGCATGAACAATGCCTAGAAGATGGCGATATTTCTGTTCGACTAGGCCATTTTGTTATGGAGTGAACGAGCAAGTATATTGAGGGCTAATACCATGATGGCTTAGGAAGGTAGTGAGTTGGGTATTGAGAAACTTGTCGACACCATCCGTTAGAAGGATGCAAATGGAGGTATCAAATTATTTTTCAACAAAGTTCTTAAATGTGATAAATTTTAATATAGTTTAAGATTTGTGTTTTAGCGAATATAACCAAGTATAGTGGATGAAGTCATCAATGAAGACCACATAAAATCAAAACCAACATTGGAAATAATATGGGATGGACACTTGATATCAGCATGTATAATTTGAAGAGGGAAAGTAGAAAAATTATGTGATTCATTAAAAGGTAAACTGTAACTCTTAACAAGAGCATAGGATGTACGATTTGAAGTAAAAGAAGAAGAAATACATAATTAATGTAGGAAGTTGCTTTGCTAAAACAGTCATGATAGAAAAGCTAGGATATCCCAAATGACAATGCCATAGGTTGGAGAAGGCTGAAATTGAGAGAAGAGCTACTGCATAAGCTGAATTTGTTGAAGAGGGAGGGAAAATTGGATATAAGTCTTTATGACATGGATTGTGAAGAAGATGCGCCAATTCTTCCGATTCTTTATAGAGTAGCCAGAACCATCAAAGTAAATGGATATGTCATTATCATTTGTAAGTTAAGAAATAGATAGGAGATTATTGGATAGATTAGGAACTTGAAGAAGAGGAGTTAAGGAGAGCTTACATGATGGTGTAGGAAGTAGTCCCTTTCTAGAGTGCATAATTAGAAGAGCATTCCCATTGCCAACTAGAACCTAATCAGAACTTTCATAAGTTGAAAGTTGCTATAGAGGTTGAATATCAAAGAATAGATGTGTAGTAGCACCGCTGTCTAGGTACCATGGAGAAGAACCATAAGCATTAGTGAGTAAGGCGTGAAGAGGAACTTGAGCTGGAGCCATTGGAGTGTAGGTGAGATCTCTTATGTGCCAGCAACTAAAGCAAAATGCCCCCGCTTGCCGCAAATTTGGCAATCCATAGGAAAATGAGAACACCCGCCCCTGAACAGAACAGAGGAAGAAATATTTCTTTGGTTATTTTGGCCACAACCACAAGTGAATTTGAAACTGCCACGGCCTCGACTGCGGAGGGATGTAAGAGAAAATTGAGCATTAGTTGAGGTAATAGAGTCTATGAGAGCAAGTTCTTTTGCAGCTTGAATCACAATGTTCACTTCTTCACTATAGAGAAGTGAATAAAGATCGCTGAGGCTTATTGTGTAGAGCTTTGTACTAATAGATGCTTGAAAGCTTGATAGTTCAATAGCAAACCATTTAAAATATAAAATATTATGTCTTCAGAATCAATAGAACCGCTACCAGTCGCGATGTTGTAAACTATCTATTTAACAGTTGAAAGGAAATTAGTCATAGACTGATTTTTCATGGTAAGAGAGTGGAGCTCATTTTTATGTTGAATGGTGCAGGAGCAATTTGTAAATTGGAGGTGTTGTTCAAGAGTAAGCCAAATGGAGTGACAAGTATCTAAGTTGAGAATATAAGGAAAAACCTTTGGAGATATAGTGGAGTAGAGAGCAGGAACCAAGATTTGATCTATGAGTATCCAAAGAATAAATTGAGGATTGGGGTTGAGTTGACCGGTAGTGGTGACAACATGTTTAGATGGACAAGTGGTGGTGCCGTCAAGGTAGCCATCAAAATCATTTACAGTAAAAGGTTTGAGGATTTGAGAACGCCAAGTTGGGCAATTATCACCAATAAGTTGTATGTGCGCAATAGTTTAAATTTTGGAGATAAGAAATTTAAGTTAAGATGAGATTGAAATGTCACCAAGCTTAAGTACAGTCGAATCCATGGAGAAAGACAAAACAAACCACAAGCAGCCCAAAAACTTTAGAATCCAAAGCCGCAAGACAGCTTCTCTGATATCATGTAGCAAATGTTAAACACAGTAGCAGTTGTATGCACACAAGCAAAAGTAAACTTAGAATAGGGAAAAACTGAAAATGTAAAAGAGATGTAAATGTGTATTCGTATGCAAGTAGTAGAATAGTATAGAGCTTTAAAATGCATGTTTATATTATCTTCAGTCCGTTAGACATTCAAGTGCAGAGATTTAGGCATCATTTGGAACGGCTTTTTTAATGCTTCTTAAAGCGGTTTTTATACTAGAAAGCCGCTTAAAAAAATCGTACCAAAAAATATTTTTCCGACAAATTTTCTGCCAGAAATCCGCCGAAAATATTTCTGACACATTATTTAACGTGGGAAGGGCTTTTCTGATGTGCGTTTTACCGTCGGAATAATTTCCGCTAGAAATGTTAATCTCCGACGGATTTCAGCCATTTTCCGACGAAAATGACCGCCGGTTAATGACGTTTTTCCTGTAGTGACTAAAGCTTTTTTTACCGATTAATATTTCAAACTAAAATTTTCCAAAGCTTACAAAAATGTAGGGGTTTTTTTTTTCTAAAGATAAAATCGCATATGTTGATCTGGATACTTAGAAACTTAGCATCCATATTAGAATTCTTTTGTTGTATTTTTTTGGTGTATTCCAAAAGAGCCCAGTCTTTATGTAGACTGGAATTTTAGCTTTCTTCCTAGCAAAATTACTGTGTTCATGTTGTTTAATATTTAAATTGGTCAAATTTAGCAATATAAAATAAATAAAACTTTGGGTAAAAGTAAGTAAATAAATTAATTCAGGCTTTGTTTGGGATACCTTTTTTGCGGCTTCTTAATTAAAGCAGCTTTCTAATTTTTGTACTAAAAAGCTACTTTAAAAAGCAATAAAAAAGCTGTCACAAACGAAGCCTATAATCTCATTTCAAACTATATGACTATATGATCAAGGATAAAAGGGGTGCTAGAGTTGAAAAGTCTACCATCAAATTTATTCAATCAGTTGCCAAGAAGGTTAAGTAAATTCAATATCTGTGCACTTATATTTGTTTTGTGTGATTAATATAAGTTACTATTAGAATCTTAAGTCTTTGATTGGAATGACTTTCTTAATGCTTCTTAAAGCAGCTTTTTAGTTAAAAATTTTAAATTTTTTAAATAAAAAACTACTTTAAGAAGCAATATAAAAGCCGGCTCAAATGAAGCAGATTGAATTCAGAAGATATTGATTGTTATCCTATTTGAGGAACTGCAATTTGAAACTTGTCAAATTTGAATTGACGTAATATTGTGAGCCTCCCAAAGTTACATCTCATATAATTTGGAAAAAAATTCTTATCTTTCATCAAAGGAAACATAAAAGCTTTTAAACAGTTTATATTACAACCATCACATGTCTTAAAATCTATGAAATTTATCACTACTATCGACAATATACATCGAATGTTACAGCTAAAATTTTTAAAAGCAAAAGAAAAAAAGCGTATCAAATAAATAAGAAAAAAGAGTGTGCTACAGAAATTTACAATCTGCATCAAAACTTCCAAACAATTCATGAATGCGGCTTCATCAGAATATCATTATTCTCAGAACCCCTCAAAATCTTGAACTGCGGATGAAAAGAATGGGTAGCCTCCTCAAATTGGAGCAACAAATAAATAAGAATGCTGAAAGACTGCAACTTTATCGAAGAAACTGTATAATTCTGACACCTCAAACCCAATAATCCATTAGAAATTTCCTAATAGTCGTTATAAGAGATCAATCAAATTTGGCTTAGAAACCTTTTGCGCTATCTCCATTCATGTTGGTTGGGAATGAACACCATTAGTACTAGTAGTAGAAACAACAACATCATAAGCAGATTACTTCCTTCAACCAAATGCGATCTCTTGTGACCACCTAAAGCTTGACCAGTTCGAAAAGCCTTGCCACAAATTGAGCACTTATAACTTTCAAAATTCTCTGGAGATTTTCCAACAGTTTGTGAATCACAATCCTGATTAATCAATTCCTTCTTAGCTCCTTTAATTTCATCTTTCTATGGCTTGAGCAGTGGCCGCCAAGAGCTTGATATGAAGGGAAGCTCTTGTCGCAGATTGTGCACACATACTTATTTCTCTTACAAGATTTATACATTCCAGATACACAATCATATTGCTTTGATGAACTCCCCTTTCCAACATCTAGAACATGAGAACTAATATCACCATGATCAAATTTTTTATTGAAACATGAGACCTTTGGCTTCTTGAACGGTCGATCTTCATCTTCACAAAGATAAGAGTGAACTTTCTTTCCACGCTCAATTATGGGAGGAATCTCATCTAATATATCTCTGATCGAATGAGTGCCTCTTGAGAGCATCAACAGACACAAAGCAGCATTCATTTCCTCATTTGCGTACTCCGAGGATAAAGCTGGAGAAGAAGAATAAATAGAGATCTTTGGTGTTCTCCTCCGCTTCCTAACTGACATTGAAATTAAGGAAACTTTCTTATTAGATTGGCTCGGCATTTCATCGGCATGCTCATCATAACTTCCCCCGCTCCATAATTCATCATCGTCATCATGTTTGAGCTCATCTCTGGCCATCTCAATTGAAGTATTCAATGAGGAGCAAACATTAACTGTTTCGGCATGAACTTCATCCTTCTCCTTCTCCGGACACACATCATGAAATCGCCGCGACTTCTTTGGCTTATCTCTAAGGCCATATATGCTAACTGGCTTGTCTTTTTCATCAATGAGAGAGCTTAGCACAACATGAGTCTTCATGTGACCTCCAAGAGATCTTCCTGTAGGGAAGCTTCGCCCACAGACTTTGCAAATGTGGTTCTCCATTGCGAGAAACTGAACCAACGAAAACATAAAAAGGTTAAGTATGAGAAGAAAAGAGAACCTTTCATGTGACCCCCAAGAGATCTTCCGGTTGGGAAGCTTCGCCCACAGACTTTGCAAATGTGGTTCTCCATTGCGAGAAACTGAACAAACGAAAACAACAAAGGATAAGTATGAGAAGAAAAAAGAACCGAGAAATCAAGTGAAGCTCGTCGGGTTTACGCAATGCAATCCTCCGTATCAAAGCCTTCTAAATTTATCTTAAAGAACTGATTTTGTATTTCTCGATCTAAAAAGAAGTGACCTTGGATGATCCTTTAGCTGCTACTTTGTTTTCATAAGCAATGGTGCACCTATCTTCTACGAGAGAAAGCTAAATGGTAGTAGAGCTGGTTGTGAGGCAAAATTCATGCATGGAAGAAATGTTAAAAGCAGAAAGAGTAAGGTGAGCAGTAGAAATAGCTGCACTTGTAGTGATCAAAGGATTTTGCAATTGGACGACCATGATTGCGCCACGCAGGACATCTGATGCATCACTTTATGTTAAGGGAAGCCGAGCTCTCGGAAACTACTTTTCCTTGATGTGTATTGATGTCAAACCGGAGGAATGGCAAAACACAATGACCAAGATCAGCTCTACAGCCAATAACATCAAACAGAAATGAAAAGCCGGCACCTCATGCACTTGATGGAAAGACCAAGCAATAATATAATCTAATATAATTTTTAGAATGTTTTAATTATTGAAAATAATTTCAAGATCAAACGATGTTCACTATTTTCTCAATAAAAATACTATTGCTCTTATGTAATCTAGTTGGCTCAATACTAAATTATTTAAATAATTAACACTGCTTTTAATAAACAAGGATAATTCTATATTTTTATTATTTTTCTGCTGCACTTCAAATGGTCCCGACAACTAAGTAAAAGCTTCATTCAAGCTCATATTAGATTATAATAATACAAACATGAGCCACGTGGCATGATCACCATTTGCCATGTGGCAAATGTGTGGGTGCCATTTGAAGCTGTAAGTCATGCATGAATATGAGATCAAGCCATAGTGTCCTTAATTTGTGCTCATTAATTTGACCAGGTTGTAACATATTATTTAAGATGACTGAATAATTATAATTTTCTTTTGTTTTTATTTCTATCGGCATGATTACCTTGTTAAAATTGTAATTTAACCTCTTAGGAGCACACCGCCGCCGCTTTCTATTTTTTTATCAAAAGCTAATGTTGTTGAATAAATTTATCTTGATAACAAGTTCGTTTGGATTGTTTCGTACTGACATCATTCAATAACTGTTATATGATCTTTAGTACTCGGTCGACTGTCATCTCCTGCCCTTTGTTGGCCTATGCTACTCAAATTTGACGTCTTAAATCTCCAAAATACCATTGACCATTGCAAACTAATCCTGACAACCTTAGTTGTTGATCGTCTTTGCCAACCATCAACCAACACAAACACCCCATCATCATGTATATCCTTTCCAATACTTTCAACTACTCTCAGAAGAGGTAAATCCGATAATTAAAAATTTATAATAGTGTCTTTTATAATTATGGAGAAGGCTGAGTTTCTATAATTTTAATCTAAATAGTGAATTGCTTC
>NW_021318626.1:222309-262714 GCF_001605985.2 Dendrobium catenatum | reverse complement strand
CTTTAAATTAAAAAAAGCATGACCATGTGTGATGGTGATTGATTTTTAAGCATTTTCATATATATAACTGCTTGTGATATCGATTTAATTATTGATTACTTAGGATAATCTTGTAGGTGGTGCTTGAGTTTAGATTATTAAATATTTTTCTATATAATTTGATGTATTTTAGTTGTGATTAAGAGTTGTAAAAGTGACCTTTCGAGATGGGATGTTATAAATCCAATTTAGAATCAAAAGAGAAAGGAACATCCCTTAGGGGAGAGTTCCTTTTTCATTTGGAGATCCAATTTTAGATAATTTTAAGAATCCAAGTTTTCTTTTCACTGGGATATCTAGACCCGATTAATCCATGGAGCTCATAGAAGGATGAAGAAGTGAAGACCGATAAGAATCTCATTCTCAAAGTCACTTGTGTCAGTCCTTGGAGTAGAATCAGAGTTGTTATTAATGGTACTCAACCACTTTTAATTTATACAGACTCTGGATTGTACTATTAAGTGGCACTTGTCAGGTGGACTTAAAATATATTGAATTAATTTTATTTATTTATTTACTTTCATTGTGCAATAGAAATTACATTTCTTTTTTAGCCTTTTTCGATTACATGCCAATTTTTGTTTTAGTCTGAAATGATCGGAGATTCATGAGGGTACGAGTAAAAAGTTTTCTACTTTAATTAAAAATGAAATTTAATCTCAGATAAAAACTCTAACAATTTTAAGAAGTAAGCTCGGGCTTCCCAAGGGTCACATGCATTATATTATTACTTTTTTTTTCCTTGTTAAGCACCTCCCAACATACGAGTTCTAGCAACCACCTGACCTATTAGGGTGTAGTCCCATCAAACAGAAAGTTGAGCAAACACTAAGATAAAACATATTTTAAAGCCTTTTTAAAAACTTTTTAATACAAATTTTATGAATATATCAAGTTAATTTGCATATATTGCATTAGAAATCAACTAAAAATATTAAAAATATATAATGACATTTTATTTCAAGCATCAATTACCCTACATAAGTCAAGGAACTAATTAGGATCTACTCTAGATATGGACCCCATTTCCTCAAACTTCATTAAATAACACCTTTAACAATCTTTCATAAAATAAATCATATTAATGATTTGAAGCGCTTAGGTGATCAGTTGGCTCCTCAACCGAAGCTAGGGTAAGTCCAGGTATTGCACTGCATTAGTTAGATTTGAATTACTGTCGCATATTGCCTAATTTAGATTAGAATATGAGGCAGACTCAAAATCATAAAACCTCATTTTCTTGGAATATAATCTTAACATTCGAATAAAATTGTCAACTTAAATTTAAATCTCCTTCAATAATAAATTCAAGCCCTACAAAAATTAGCCATGGATCAAAATTTAAAAGTTTTTAAAAACTCATTTTTATAAATCCCGCTCTAATACCACTTAAAAGTGCTCTGATGGCATTAGAAAGTTCGTTAGGGATGTTAAGCCCATATGAACTGGTCCCAAGGCTAACCAAAAGGGGGGGGAGTGAATTGGATATTAAAACTTCTTTAACTAAAAATACAATCACATCCAAAACCAAGATTCACCACAGAAATCAAAGTGCAAAAATTAAATGCGGAAGTAATAAAAAGAAAGAACACACCAAATTTATTATTTTTGGTTAAATCTTATCTTACATCGATTCCTCAGTATCTCTCCTTTAGCTCCCACAGAAAGGCGAAGAAGCCCTTACAAAATCACTTCCACCTTCCTCGGTGCGGCGGAGTAGCCGGGCCCTTTGACACCAAAGAGATCATATTCTTCCCAAAACTTTCCTAGAAATAGGCCTTGAATCCGATAGTACTAAGGTGCAATCTCGCCAGAGCAACCGTATGGAACCCCCTCCACACTCCTTTGAAATCCCCTCCAAGGATCTTCTCCCTCTCTCAAACTCCACCCTTTCCTCTCCCCCTCTTAAGCTCTCTCTTCAAGTTTCCTCCAGAAGAACGAAGCTTTAATGGCTGCTAAAGACACTTACAAAGTCCCTTGTCAAAGCTTAAATAGAAAAGCTCCAAATGAGCTCTTAATTACAAAAAACTGGCATTATCGTCAACGATGATATAAATATCGTCATGTACGATCAATATAAAATAAGCTCAGGTTTAGGGGTCCAGGCTGATATTATATCGTCCTGTATGATTAGTTCAAATCAGCACATCATCCAGAGCATCGCCCAGAATAGAAGCTATCCGATATTTGTGTTGTGGATCTATGGCTTATGATTTTGATGATAGGAAACATTCTTTTTTCTCTACAACTGCCTTATCTACTGACATTTCAGGTTCGCATGATTGGACTGCAATTTGAAACCAGCTCAAGATTGGGTAAACTAGGTCTGAGTCAGTTTGTACACTTTTTCCTTTCTTGAGTCTATTGTATTTAGTGTGGCTCCTGATATTTTGTAGCTTAGAAGATTTTTATGTTGTTCCCTAAAGATTTTTATTTTTGGTAGCATAATTCGGGACGATATTTATATCGGCCTGGATAATCGGACCAAAAAAGAAACCCTAATTAGGGCATCCTCATTAAGGCAGCCATCATGAGCTGATCGGCCTGGACAATACTTGTATCGGCCAGGATGATAAGCTCAATTCAGAAAGAATCAGCCGCCATTATCAGATTAGGTATTCATTATTTTAGGAAATCGGCCAGGACAATATAGACATCGTGCAGGATGATCTAACTCAATTATACCTAAATTAATATGGTATCTTTGGAAATAATTAATGGATGATTAATACGATCACATCATTCGGGACGATCATAGGATCGGCCAGGATGATTTACATCAGATAGAATCTATTCTGGGCAATGATTAGGATAATTAAAATTGGTTTTAAACTAATCATCCAGGACGATCGTGAGATCGGCCAGGACGATGTAACAAATGTTTTTCTGATCGTCCCAAATCATCTCGGGCTGATGAGCTAAATTTGAACGGATCGTATAGGACGATATGCCTATCGCCCTGGATGATAATGTCGGCAACTTGCATTAATGAGCTCGTTTTGAGATCTTCTATTTAAGATATGATATGACACTTTGTAAGTGTCTTTGGCAGCCATTGTAGCTTCATTCTTATGGCGGAAACTTGAAGAGAAAGCTTGAAAGGGAGTGAGGAATGGGCGAAGTCTGAGAGAGGGAGAAGATCCTGTGAGGGGGTACTCAAGGGAGTGTGGAGGGGGATTCCACACGATTGCTCCGGCAGGCTTGCACCTTAATACCATCGAATTCAAGGCTTGTCTCGGAGGAAGTTCACAAAAGAAGAAGATCTCTTTGGTGTCAAAGGACCCGGCGACTCTGCCACACCGGGGAAGGTGGAAGTGATTTTGTTAGGGCTTCTCCGCCTAGCTGTGGGAGCTAAAGGAGAGACACTTATTTAGTGCAATACTTGGAGGGTGCCTCCAAGGAGTGGACGTAGGTCAAGGTTTGACCGAACCACTATAAATCCGGTGTGTTCTTTTCTTATTATTACTTCCGCATTATTTTCTTCCGCACTTTGATTTTTATGGTAATTTTGGTTTGAGTTTTATCTTTGGTTTTAATGTTATCCAATTCACCTCTCTCTTTGTTAGCCTTGGGCTAGTTCATAAGGGCTTAACATCCATAACGAACTTTTAAGTGGTATCAGAGCACTTTCTAGTACCATCTGAGCACTTTCAAGTGGTATCAGAGTTGTATTCATAAAATCTAGTTTTTAAAAGCTTTTGAATTTCGATCCATGGCTAATTTTTTAAATCATAATACTGCGAAAGGATATTCAATCACGAGACCACATTTATTTGAAAATATTACTTTTGATTTTTAGAAAATTCACATGACTACTTTCTTGCAATCGATTGATTTTCGCATGTGGCATATGATTTTAACTGGTTATTCATCACCATCACGTATTATTAATGGAGTTAAAACTGATATTCCTTTTAATCAATGGAATATGGAAGAACAAGTAAATGCTCAATTGAATGCAAAATCTTTATATTGCTTTTTTTATGCTTTAAATTCTGAATATTTTATATTAATATCCACGTGCACTACTGGTAAGGAAGTTTGGGATAAACTACACACCATATACGAAGGCACTAGTGAAATCAAGCAATCCAAGTTGAATGTGTTAATGCATGATTTTGAATTGTTTTCCATTAAATCTTTTGAAATGATCTTAGATATGTATTCCAGGTTCATTCAAATTGTAACATCATTGCATGCCTTAGGAAAAGAATTTTCAAAATTTTAAAAAGTTAACAAAATTCTTAGCTGTTTACTTGAAAAATTTGATACCAAAGTTGTTGCTATTTGTGAATCAAAAGATTTGAATGATTATTCTATTGATAATTTGATTGGCTCACTCATTTCCTATGAGCAAAGTTTGGGTCAAAAACTTTTGTATGCAGGTGAAACGATTGTTTTAAAAACTGAAGATACAAAAAAAGATAGCTTAGTTGGAGACAAAAGTAATGACTTGACATGCAAATTAAAAAGCTCACCAAAGCATAACCATCAACAAAAATGAAAGAAAGGTAAAAATGGTAAGGAAGTTAATATTTCTTCTAATGTTATTTGCTTACGATGTAGGAAGCTTGGATATATGAAAAATCAGTGTCCTAATTTAAAAATTCTTCCCGCAAAAGAAAAGGGTAAAGTGAAACAAATTTTAAACTGGGGAAATAATGAAAAGCAAAAAATCTCTTGGGCAAACCTGGTCTTTGAAGCATCAGACCAGGAGCAAGATGGTGCTTAAACCTTTGTTTGTTTTTATGTTTATATATTTTGCTTGTCATTTATTTTTGTGATTTTCTGATTTTTTTTATTCTATTTTTCTTACTTTTCTTTTTTTGTTAAATTTTTATGTGTCTTTTCTCTATTCAACACACACATCACCTTTCTAAAAATGAAAAACCTACCTCTTATTTTTCCTTGAATTCTTATAAAAATTGTGTTTGACTTCTCTAAAAACAGTCAAACGAAGGAAACTCATGATTTTGACTCTCAATATATATTTCCATATAGAGGTTATTCTACTTTTGATTTAAAATATTCATCATATTTTAAATTAGATTTTGAAACTAAACTTTCTTTATCTCCCTACATTTTATTTATCGCATAGGGATTTTTTTGCAAGTTGTTGAATCTAACTCATAATTTTCTTAATCAAGAATTTGCTTTATCAATAAGTTGGGTTTACTTTTGTTTTTAAGATTTCAGAAAGGTAGCATATTTAAAAAAATTGGCCAAAGATGTCAAAAATAAAAGATGCGCAAAGACGCCAAATTGAAAAATATATACAAAGTGTATCAAAAATTAAAAGATGCGCAAAGAGCGTCATTCAAATTGATAAGAAGTATAAAATGAGCCCACAAAGTTTAATGTTTACCATTCTTGTACTTCTTAATAGCTTAAGAAAACCCCTGATATTTTTGATACTTGAGTTTGAAAATCTTGATTCCTGATTCAACAAGTCGTGCATTAATCTTTTATAAGATATATTTTATGAAAGGAGTTTTGAAAAATTTATGTTTCTTTCTCTAATTTGTCTTATGATTTAGATATTAAATTAAAAAGTTTTTTAGCCTTTTGAAAGAACTTGAGTTTGGATTATCAAATTCTAAATTTTTAACCTTTTTCTGGGTTATGCGTTGTCAATCCAATTCTATTAAGTTTTTGATTAAAACCAAGAGGTAACTTTCTCAATTTAACAATATTTATTTTTTCACTAGATCAGGGAATGTTTTTATCTTTTATTCATTTTTTTGTGCCTCCTCTCTTTTTGATAATGTCAAAGGGGGAGAACGTACTGGTGAATTTGTATCCTTTTTTTCTTTTCAAAAAATTTAAAAAAAAATATTTTTATCTCTCCTATTTTTTAAAGTGTTATTCAAGTGAGGGGGAGATTAGGAGAAAATGTTACTTTTGGAAAATTCAAATTTAAATTTTTCCATCATCAAAAAGGGGGAGATTGTTATAGATCTATGGCTTATAATTTTGATGATAGCAGATATTCTTTTTTCTCTACAACAGCCTTATCTACTGGCATTTCAGGTTCACACAATCAGACTGTAATTTGAAACCAGCTCAAGATTGGGTAGACTAGGTCCGAGTCAGTTTGTACACTTTTTTCCTTTCTTGAGTCTATTGTATTTAGTGTGGCTCCTGATGTTTTGTTGCTTGGAAGATTTTTCTGTTGTTTCTTAAAGATTTCTATTTTGGTAACATCGTCCGGGATGATATTTATATCGGCCTGGACGATCGGTTCAAAAGAAGAAACCCTAATTAGGGCGTCCTCATTAAGGCAGCCATCATTAGCTGATTGGCCTAGACAATAGTTGTATCAGCCAGGATGATAAGCTCAATTCAGAAAGAATCAGTCACCATGATTAGATTAGATATTCATTGTTTTAGGAAATCGACCAGGACAATATAGACAACGTCCAAGACGATCTAACTCAATTATGCCTAAATTAATATGGTATCTTTGGAAAGCATTAATGGCTGATTGATACAATCACATTGTTCGGGACGATCATAGGATCATCCAGGACGATTTCCTGGATGATTTACATCAGCCATAATCTATTCAGGGCGATGATCAGGACGATTGAAATCGATTTTGAACTAATCGTCTGGGATGATCGTGAGATCGGCAAGGACGATGTAACCAATTTTCTTCTGATCGTCCCAAATCATCTCAGAGTGATGAGCTGAATTTGAACTGATCATACAGGATGATATGCCTATCGTCCTGGATGATAATGTCGGAAACTTTCATTAATGAGCTCGTTTTGAGATCTTCTATCTAAGCTATGACATGACACTTTATAAGTGTCTTTGGCAGCCATTATAGCTTCATTCTTGTGAGGGAAACTTGAAGAGAAAGCTTGAAAGGGACTGAGGAACGGGTGAAGTCTGAGAGAGGGAGAAGATCCTGTGAGGGGGGACTCAAGGGAGTGTGGAGGGGGATTCCACACGGTTTCTTCAGCTGGCTTACACCTTAATACCATCAGATTCAAGGCTTATCTCAGAGGAAGTTCACTAAAGAAGAAGATCTCTTTGGTGTCAAAGGACCTGGCGACTCCGCCGCACTGGGGAAGGTGGAAGTGATTTTGTAAGAGCTTCTCTGCCTAGCTGTGGGGGCTAAAGGAGAGACACTTATTTAGTGTAATACTTGGAGGGTGCCTCCAAGGAGTGGACGTAGGTCAAGGTTTGATCGAACTACTATAAATTCGGTGTGTTCTTTTCTTATTATTGCTTTCGCATTTAATTTCTGCATTGTTGGTTTTGATTGTGATGAATCTTGATTTTGGATTTAAGATTGTGTTTGTTTTAAATACTAATTCACCTCTCTATCTCTTTATTAGCCTTGGGCCAATTCATAAGGGCTTAACATCCCTAATGAAATTTTAACTGGTATCAGAGCACTTTCTAGTGCCATCCGAGCACTTTCAATGTGATCATCCAAGAACAACTAAGGTTTTTGAATTGATCATCCCAGCCGATCCTGCGATTATCCAGGATGATGTGATCGTATCAATCAAACCTTAATTAATTTCCTTAATTATCAGATTAATTTAGGAATAAATGTGTTTCATCATCCAGGATGATATCGTGGATGATATCCAAAAATAAATAATACCTAAATAGATCTGGTGGCTTATTCTTTCTAAATTGAGCCTATCATCCCGGCCGATACAAAGATCATCCAGGATGATGTGCTTAAATATGGATGCCTTAACCAGGATGCCCTAATTAGGCTTTCTATTTTAACAGATCATCCAGGCTGATTAATGGAAAGTCCCAGATGATGTAATCAAAAATAGAGAACTCTAAACTAGAAATAAGTGAGCAAGGTTACAAGCAAGTATAGAACAAAAAATATAATAATGAAAATTATAAATAAAACATGTCTGCCAAAACTTGAGCCTTGTAAGGTGCATTGTAATCCTGAAAAATTAGTAAACACAAATATATTACAAATACAGGTAGACAATAAAAAGTGAGCCATAATATTTGTTATCATCAAAAATATAAACTCATAAGCTCGTGTTGTAACAATCTCCCCCTTTTTAATGATCGCAAAGATTACTGGTTGAATTTGCAAAATTGAAAATATTATCTCCTAATTTCCCCCTCACCAGAAAAAGAAATTTTAAAATAGGGGAAGATAATTTTTTTTTTATTTTTAATTATTTTAAAAAGAAGTCACAACAAGATACAAATACAACAGTAAGTTCTTCCCCTTTAATATTATAAAAAAGAGAAGGGGCACAAATAAACAAAATGAACCCTAGTCAAAAAGACTTTAAAAATGAGAAAGTTACTTCTTGATTTTATTCAAAAACTTAGTAAGGAACGGATTGACAATACATAATCCAGAAAAGGTTAGAAATTTAGAAATCATTAATCCAAGCTCAAGTTCTTTTAAATGCTCAAAAACTTTTTGATCCAATATCTAAATTTAGGAACAAATCAGAAAAAGAAATACTAATTTTTTCAAAACTCCTTTCATAAAACATGTCAAATAGATCATTAATGCAAAAATTGGTGAATTAGGAATCATGATTTTCATGCTCAAGAATAAAAAATATTAAGGGTTTTCTTAAGCTTTAAGAAGTACAAGAAATATAACCATTAATTTTTATGGGCTCATTTTATGCCTCTTGAAAATTTAATTGGCACACTTTGTGCATTTTTTAATTTTTTATACACTTTGTGTATCTTTCTCAATTTTGGCGTTATTCTGCATCTTTTGATTTGGCATCATTGGCCTTTTTTTTAATATGATAAATTTTTGAAATTTTAAAAATAAAAGTAAACTCATTCTATTGGTAAAACTAACTACTTGATTAAAAAAATTATGAGGTAGATTCAACAACTTGCAAAAGATCCCAATGTTATAAATAAAATATAGGGAGATGAAAAAGATTAGTTTCAAAATCCAATTTATAATATGATGAAAATTTTGAATCAAAAGTCAAATAACCTCTTTAAGAAAAGTGATAGAGAGACAAAATCATGAGTTTCCTTCCTTTGACTATTTTTAGAGAAGTCAACCGCAACTTACATAAGAAGTCAACAAAAACAAGAGGTAGGTTTTTTATTTTTAGAAAGGTGAAATGTGTGTGTTGATCAGAGAGAACATCACAAAAAGAAAAAGTAAAGACAAATTTAAAATTATGACGTAAAAAAAAAGAACAAAAATAATCAAATAAATAAATAAACATAAAGAAAATACATAAAATAAATGAAAATACAACGATCAAAAACATGCATAAACAAACAAATAAACATCAAAATAAGGATTTAAGCATAATCTTGCTCCTGATCTGATGATTTAGAAGCAAGGTCTGCTCAGGAGATTTTTTGCTTTTCATTATTTACCCTTTTTACTACATTCTTAGCTTTATCCTTTCTTTTATAAGAAGAGTTCTCAAATTAAGGTACTGATTTTTCATATGTCTAGACTTCCTACATCCAAAGCAAACAACGTAAGAAGAAATCTTAACACTCTTACCATTTTTATGTTTATTCCACTTTTGTTGATTCTTATGCTTTGGTGAGCTTTTTAATTAGCTTGATAAGTCATCGCTTTCATCACCAACTAAGCCACTTTTCTCCATATTTTTAGCATTTAGCACTATCATCTCTCCTGCATCCAAAATTCTTTGGCCCAAATTTTCCAATCAAATTATTAATAGAATATTCATTCAAATTTTTTGATTTACAAATAGTAACAACTTTGGCATCAAACTTATTAAGTAGATAAAGTAGAATTTTATTGATTTTTTCAAATTTTGAAAATTCTTTACCTAAAACTTGTAATGATGTCACAATTTAAATAAACCTATTATACATGTCTAAGATCATCTCATAAGGTTTGATGCAAAATAGGTCGTAATTATGATTTAAGTATTCAACCTGGATTTCTTGATTTCACTATAGCCTTCATATATAGTGTGTAATTTATCCCAAATTTTCTTGCTAATAGTGTACGTGGAAACAAACATACAATCTTCAGAATTTAAAGCATAGAAAAAATAGTTTAATGATTTAGCATTTAATTGAGCATTGATTTGTTCTTCCCTACTCCACTGATTAAAAAGAATATTAGTTTTAATTCTATCTATTACAGATGACGGTACTTAATAACCAGTTAAAATCATTTACTATATTCGATAATCAATTAATTGCAAGAAAAAAGACATGCAAATTTTCTATAAATCAAAAGTAATATTTTTTAAATAAAGGTGGTCATGTGATTGAATATCCTTCCACAATATTGCGATTACAAAAATTAGTCATGAATCAAAATTCAAAAGTTTTTAAAAACTCATTTTTATGAATCCCGCTCTGATACCACTTGAAAGTGCTTTGATGGCACTAGAAAGTTCATTATGGATGTTAAGCCCTTATGAACTGGTTCCAAGGCAAATCATGAGGGGGGTGAATTGGATATTAAAACTTCTTTAACTAAGAACACAATCACATCCAAAACAAAGATTCACCATAGAAATCAAAGTGCAAAAATTAAATGCATAAGCAATAAAAAGAAAGAACAAACTAGATTTATAATGGTTCGGTCAAATCTTGACCTACGTCCACTCCTCGGAGGCACCCTCCGAGTATTGCATAAACCACAATATCTCTCCTTTAGCCCCCACAGCAAGGCGGAGAAGCCCTTATAAATCACTTCCACCTTCCCCAATGCGGCAGAGTAATTGGGCCCTTTGACACCAAAGAGATCTTCTTCTTCCCAAAACTTCTCTCAAGATGAGCCTTGAATCTGATGGTACTAAGGTGAAACCTCACTGGAGCAACCGTGTGGAACCCCCTCCACACTCCCTTGAAACCCCCTCCAAGGATCTTCTCCCTCTCTCAAACTCCACCCTTTCTTCTCTCCCTTTCAAGCTCTCTCTTCAAGTTTCCTTTAGAAGAATGAAGCTTTAATGGTTGCCAAAGATACTTATAAAGTCCATTGTCAAAGATTAAATAGAAGAGCTCCAAATGAGCTCTTAATTACAACAAATCGACATTATCATCCAGGATGACATAAATATCATTCTGTACGATCAGTACAAAATAAGCTCAACCAACCAGAATTTGGGATGATAAGAAGGATTTTGTTCATATCATCCAGGACAATATTATGTCATCATGTACAATTAGTTCAAATCAGCACATATCATCCAGAGCTTCTCCCTGAATAGAATATGTCCGATATGTAATCGTCTAGGAAAATTAAGGTTTTTGAACTGATCGTCCCGGCTGATCCTGCGATCATCCAGGATGATGTGATTGTATCAATCAAGCCTTAATTACTTTTCTTAATTATCAAATTAATTTAGGCATAATTGTGTTGCATCGTCTAGGATGATGTCCTGGACAATATCCAAAAATAAATAATGCCTAAATAGATCTGGAGGTTGATTCTTTCTGAATTGAGCCTATCATCACGGCCGATATAAATATCACTCAGGATGATGTGCTTAAAGATGGTTTCCTTAACCAGGATACCCTAATTAGGGTTTCTATTTTTAACTAATCGTCCAGGCCGATTAATGAATCACCCTAGATGATGTAACCAAATATAGAGAACTCTAAACCATAAATAAGTGAGCAAGGTTACAAACAAGCACAAAATAAAAAATACAATAATAAAAATTATAAATAGAACGTGTTCTGCCAAAACTTGAGCCTTGTAAGGTGCATTGTAATCTTGAAAAGTTAGTAAACACAAATATATTATAAATACAGGTAGACAACAGAAAATGATGCATAATATTTATTATCATAAAAAACATAAACTCATAAGCTCGAGTTGCAAGATAGGAGATTTAGAACCTAGATCAATTTTTAAAATTAATTTTTTTTCTCAAAATTCATTTAATTATCTTTGGGAAAATCAAGATCAATGATCATTATCATCATATTTAAATGATTGATGAAAAATGATATCTTCTTTTCTTAGAAAAATATATCATTATATTATCTTTACCTTGATTCTAATGTTAATGATCCTTTATCCATATTATTATAGCTAAGAACTTGATCAAACTTCACTTTGACCCTACGGGACGTATGTTTTTTCTTCTTTTAGTTTAACTATAATAATATGGATGAATTAAAAGTTTTATAATATGAACCTATTAAAGAATAATATCCTTGCCTCCTAAGGCGATATATTTTTCATAATGACACGATAGATTTTAAAACTAAATTTCTAGAAATTAAATTCTTCCAAAAAAATAATCTTTTTCAAACTCAACTTTTTCAATAAAACAATGCATACTTCTTCTTTATCATGTTTTGAGTTCAATTATAAGTTTTTAGTGACATATTGAATTATTTTACTCATTATACATAGTTTAAATGATTTTAGGTCAAGGATTAGGATGTTAAGATTGATCAGGATCTGTTGTAAATTTATTATTCCTCAGGTTTTACTTCTTTCTTTTTTAATTATTTTTTCGTACTCAAGAAAAGAGAAGATGTGTTTTAGTGTATTATATATAATTTTTAGAGTATGGATATAGATATATATTAATATTTTGATAAGTAGAAATATTTTAATTGATATTCATTTTGATAAAATGATTTAGATAGCTTTGGTTAATATTATATTAAATGATAAAAATAATAATTCTTCCAAGTTACATAATGGGACATGACATACTTCACTATATAAGTCTTATGCGAAAATAAAGAAAAAAATAATAGCAAGGAAGAAACAGAGTATTTTCTTAAGTAATTTTAATACATGAATTCAACACAAATTCTATATTTACAGAGGAAGATATTAGTTATAAAGGCCATATTGAGATTTTCTATAATGTTATTGAATGAAAGAGCAAGGTGAGTGGAGAGGTTTAAGTTTTGCCGCATTATATGATTTGCAATCATTAGAATTAGTGGACTAAATATTACCTTTATCATCTTCCATGCATGATATAAGTTGTTGACCTTATATTTGGCACATATATTCCTTGGACTCTTCTTTATGCTCAGTAGAATGGTCCCTTGTTAAAAGTGACCGTCGGTGGGCTCATGCGCATCAATCAAGTTTAATTTTCTTTATTTTTCCATAAGTGCATGCAGTGATAGTCTACATAGCTCAAGGATGCCCTAAACCATCATCGATTTTGGATCACTGGATTCCAAGAGTTAAATTATGTATGTGGATACATGAAATGAGCACGATGGTGATTTCTCACATGTTCACATAGTTCCATTTGCACAAGCTCTTTCTGGCATTAGATTTAGCATTGAAAATTTTCATCAGGGTTTTATTTTACAAAAAAAACTACACAAGTGTTTTTTTTATCATCGAGAGCTGTCAAATGAGCCTATCTAGGCTCAAATCAGACCTCATTTTGACGTACATCAAGAGTTTGAGTGGATTATTATTTAAATGTCATATAATTGAATTTCTAAATAATGATATATAATATTATAAATTACAATTCTTTCTCTTTTTCTCACATAAATTTGGGGCTCTTTCATTAACTGAAAAAGGAATGAAGTGTAAAAGGAATGTTTTGGGGTTGATTTGCTGAGTGTAAAAGGAATGCATTAGTTTACCTTTTTTTTGAATTAAAATGAATGTAATTTCAATTTAGAGCTCTTTCGTTGCTTCGGCCCAGTACCCACGGACTCCTCATTCACCTCAAGCCATGATTATGCTATTATGTTGCTCTTCCTCCTCTGCCTTTAGCCATGGCTTATGTAGCATGCCCGCACCATCTTCTTTACCTCTTAAGTGTTATTTAGGGGGACAAAAATTGGTCTGAGGGTCTGGTTTGTATAAAACACAAGTTAACCCAAGTTTAAATGGGTTGACCCTAACCCGACTCATTTTTTGCAAACGAATCAGGTATTTCAACCCAACCCACACGGGTTATCGGGTTCATCCGATCAAACCCATGAACCCTTTTTTATTCAAAAAATGGGAAAGTTTTGAGAGAAGTGATACCACATGCATAGTGAGGAAGAGAGAGAGGTATAAAGTACATATAGCTATATTTGGTTCAGGCCAACGATAACTCTTGACCTCTTGGAACTAGAGAAACTATTAGATAGTAAGGAATCCTCCCAAGAAGAAACAAGTAGCTTAGGAAGAGGCAATGACCATTGATATTCCACACGGGGCTTCCGTGGTCACTAGAGATGCCATCTCTTTCCATCTTAGATATTTGAGACAACAAGTTTTATCATCCCTTGATACTGCCTGTCATCCCTCTAATTAAACCATAGCCTTAAAAAATTACAATTAATGGAAAATAACAATTATTTTGTTGTAGTTTTAATGGAAAATAATAAACAAAATCTTATTCATTAGATAATTGGAGAAGAAAATGACATTATTATTAAAACCAAATTCGTTTACAGTGTGGGTAATAATAAAAGCTCAAACTTCTATTGCCGCTTTTGGATTTGGTATATCTGTTGCGGATCTATGGTCAATGATTTTGATGATAGAAAACATTCTTATTTCTCTATGATTGCCTTTTGTACTAACATTTCAGGTCCACACGATCAGACTGTAATTTGGAACCAGCTCAAGATTGGGTAGACTAGGTCTGAGCCAGTTTGTACACTTTTTCCTTTTTAAGTCTGTTGTATTTAGTTTGGCACTTGATGATTTATAACTTGGAAGATTTTCTATTGTTCCCTAAAGAGTTCTTTTTTTGGTAACATCTTCCTGTATGATATTTATATCGGCCTGGACGATCTATTCAAAAACAGAAATCCTAATTAGGGCATCCTCATTAAGGCAGCCGTCATGAGCTGATCGGCCTGGACGATATCTATATTGGCCAGGATGATAGTCTTAATTTAGAAATAATCAACCGACATAATCAGTTTAGGAATTCTTTGTTTTAGGAAATCGGCTAGGACGATATTTATATCGTCCAGGACGATCTAACACAACTATGCCTAAACTGATATAGTATCTCTAGAAAGCATTAATGGTTGATTGATACGATCACATCATCTGGGACGATCGCAGGATCGGTCGGGACGATATCCTTGACAATCTACATCGGACAGCTCGAATTCAGGGCAATAATCAGGACGATTAGAATCGATTTTGAACTAATCGGCCTGGACGATCATGATATCGGCCAAGACGATGTAATCAATATTCTTCTGATCATCCCAAATCATCCCGGGCGGATGAGATGAAATTGTACAGATCGTACAGGACGATATAGATATCATCCTGGACGATAATGTCGGCAACTTGCATTAATGAGCTCGTTTTGAGCACTTCTATTTAAGATTTGTCAAAGTACTTGTTAAATGTCCTTGGCAGCCATTGTAGCTTCATTCTTGTGGGGGAAACTTGAAGAGAAAGCTTGAAAGGGAGTGAGGAATGGGTGAAGTCTGAGAAAGGGAGAAGATCCTGTGAGGGGGGACTCAAGGGAGTGTGGAGGGGGATTCCACACGGTTGCTCCGGCAGGCTTGCATCTTAATACCGTCGAATTCAAGGCTTGTCTCGATGGAAGTTCACCAAAGAAGAAGATCTCTTTGGTGTACTTGTCAAAAGGACAACCCGACGACTTTGCCCACCGGTAGGTGACAGTTAATTTTGTAAGGGCTTCTCCGCTAAGCTGTGGGCTAAGTGAGAGACACTTATTTTGTTATTTGCCAAAACTGAGAGGTTGCCTGCAAAAGTGGTACGCAAGCCAGTCAAGGTATATTGATCGAACCACTATAAATCTTGGCGTGTGTTCTTTCTATTATCTGCTTCCGTCATTTATTTCGCATTTGTTTCGTGATGATTATTGATTTGTTTTGATTTAAAGTTTTTTCTTACCAATACACCACTCTCTCTTTTTAGCCTTGGGCCAGTTCTATAGGCTTAACATCCTAACGAACTTTTCAAGTGGCTATCAGAGAGGCGGATATTCATAAAATAAATTTTTAAAAGTCTTTTGAAATTTTTATGATCATGGCTAATTTTTACTAATCGTAATTTGCGGAAGGAATTTAATCACCAACCTCTGTATTTGAAAAATATCGTCATTATTTTTGGAAAACTCGCGTGACACTATTCTTCCTTGCATCGATGATTTTACGCATGTGGCCATCATGATTTTTTAACTGGTTATTCATCACTGCTCGCGTATTGTTAATGGAAGTTAAAACTTGATATTCATTTTTTTAATCAATGGGAAATAAGGAAAGAAAATGAATGCTCAACTGAATGCAAAAATCTATTAAATTGCTTTTTCTGTGCTTTTAAATTTTTGAAATTTCATATTAATATCCACTTCCACTACTGGTTAGAAGAAGTTTGGGAATAAAACTTATTACATATCACGAAGGCAACACACACGCAATTCGAAATCAAGCATATCCAGTTTGAATTGTTAATGCATGATTTTGAATTATTCTTTCATCGAAACCTTATGAAACGAATCTTAGGACAGTATACTAGATTTCATCAAATTGTAAACTCATTGGCATGCTTTTAGGAAAATAATTCAAAATTTCGAAAAAGTTAACAAAAAATTCTCTCGTGTCTACCTGTATAAGTTTAAAGCCAAAGAGTTTGCCTAATTGTGAATTCAAAGATTCATGACCGCATGAAATTTCTATTGATAATTGATTGGGCTCACTCATATTGCTAACGAGCAAAGTTTGGGTTAAAAAACTTTTGGATGCAGCGGAAACAGAGTGTGTTCTAAAAGCTGAGACTATAGAAAGCGATAGCTTAGTTGGGACGATTACAATGACTTGTTCAAGCAAAATTCACAAAGCTCACCAATAGCATAAACAAAAGTGAGAAAAAGGTAAAAATGGTAGGCATGTTCAATATCCTTCTGACGTTATTGCTTTTGACTGTAGGAAACCTGGACATATGAAAAATCTAGGCCCATAATCAAAAATCTTCCTACGAAAGAAAAGGGCAAGGCGAAGCAAAATTTAAACTGGGAAAATAATGAAAGGCAAAAAATATCATGGGCATATCTGGTTTCTAAAGCATCGGACCAGGAGAGAGATAATGGTTAAAAGCCTTCCATGTTTTTGTGTTATGTTTTTATGTTTTTTTATTTTATGTTTTTGTTTTGTTTATTTCTTTGAAATTTTTGTTTTCGTGAAAGTTTTCTCTGATCAACACACAAATTCACTTTTCTAAAAATGAAAAATCTACTTCCTGTTTTTTCTTGAAATCTTTGGTAAGTTGTGTTTGACTTCTCTAAAACAGTCAAAGGAAACTCATATTTTTTATTCTTAATCTCTATTTCCTAAAAGAGATTATCCTACTTTTGAATTAAAATCTTTTTCATCTTTTAAATTGGTTTTTGAAACTAAATTTTTTATCTCCTTACATTCTATTTATCGTATAGGAATCTTTTGCAAGGTGTTGAATCTACATCATAATTTTCTTAATCAAGAATTTTGTTTTTATCGATTGGATGGGTTTACTTTTGTTTTTAAGATTTCAGAAAGGTATCATATTAAAAAAAAATTGGCCAATGATGCCAAAAATAAAAGATGCGCAATGACGCCAAATTAAAAAATATACACAAAAGTATATCAAAAATTAAAAGATGCACAAAGAGTGCCATTCAAATTGACAAGAGGCATAAAATGACCCCACAAATTTAACGCTTACCATTCTTGATCTTCTTAAAAGATTAAGAAAACCATTGATACTTTCGATACTTGAGTTTGAAAATCTTGATTCTTGATTCAACAATTCTAGCATTAATCTTCTATTAGATATATTTTATGGAAGAAGTTTTTGAAAAATAACTATTTCTTTCTCTAATTTATTTTTTGAATTAGATATTGAATTAAAAATTTTTTGAGCCTTTTAAAAGAACTTGAGTTTGGACGATCAAATTCTGGATTTCTAACCTTTTCTGGGCTATGCGTTGTCAATCAAATTCTACTAAGTTTTTGATTAAAACTAAGGAGTAACTTTCTCATTTTAAGAATTTTTTTTCTTTCACTAGATCAAAGAATGTTTTTGTCTTTAGGTCATTTTATTTTTGTTTGTGCCTCCTCTCTTTTTGATAATGTCAAAAGGGGAGAACATATAGTTGAATTTTTGTACTGTTATCGTATTTTCAAAAAATTAAAAACAACAAAAATATTTTCATCTCCCCTATTTTTTAAAAATGTTATTCTAGTGAGGGGGAGATTATGAAGAGTATTTATTCTTTTGAAAATTCAAATTGAAATGGTTTGCCATCATCAAAAAGGAGGAGATTATTGGGGATCTATGGTCAATGATTTTGATGATAACAAACACTCTTATTTCTCTACGATTGCCTTTTCTACTAATATTTCAGGTCCACACGATCAGACTGCAATTTGGAACCAGCTCAAGATTGGGTAGACTAGGTGTGAGTCAGTTTGTACACTTTTTTCTTTCTTGAGTCTGTTATATTTAGTTTAACATCTGATGATTTGTAACTTGGAAGATTTTCTATTGTTCTCTAAAGAGTTCTTTTTTTTGGTAACATTGTCCGGGATGATATTTATCTCGGCCTGGATGATATGTCCAAAAATAGAAACCCTAATTAGGGCATCCTCAATAAGGCAGTCATCATGAGCTGATCGGCCTGGATGATACCTGTATCGGCCAGGACGATAGTCTTAAATCAGAAAGAATCAACCGTCATAATCAGTTTAGGAATTCTTTATTTTAGGAAATCGGTTAGGACGATATTTATATCGTCTAGGACGATCTAACTCAATTTTGCCTAAATTGACCTGGTATATCTAGAAAGCATTAATGGTTGATTGATACGATCACATCATTCGAGATGATCATAGGATCGATCGAGACGATGTCCTGGATGATCTACATCGAACAGCTTGAATTCAGGGCGATGATCAGGACGATTGAAATCAGTTTTAAACTAATCGGTCTGGACGATCGTGATATCGGCTAGGACGATGTAACCAATTTTCTTCTGATCGTCCCAAATCGTCCTGGGCTGATAAGATGAAATTGTACAGATCGTACAGGACGATATGGATATTGTCCTAGATGATAATGTCGGCAACTTGCTTTAATGAGCTCATTTTGAGCACTTCTATTTAAGCTTTGTCAAGGCACTTGTTAAGTGTCTTTGGCAGCCATTGTAGCTTCATTCTTGTGGGGGAAACTTGAAGAGAAAGCTTGAAAAGGAGTGAGGAACGGGTGAAGTCTGAGAGAGGGAGAAGATCCTGTGAGGGGGGACTCAAGGGAGTGTGGAGGGGGATTCCACACGGTTACTCCGGCAAGCTTGCATCTTAATACCGTCGGATTCAAGGCTTCTCTCGAGGGAAGTTCACCAAAGAAGAAGATGTCTTTGATGTCAAAGGACCCGGCGACTCCGCCGCACCGGGGAAGCTTGAAGTGATTTTTTAAGGGCTTCTCCGCCTAGCTGTGGGGGCTAAAGCAGAGACACTTATTTTAGTGCAATACTTGGAGGGTGCCTCCAAGGAGTGGACGTAGGTCAAGGTTTGACCGAACGACTATAAATCTGGTGTGTTCTTTCTTTTTATTTGCTTCCACATTTAATTTATGCATTTGTTTTATTTGTGGTGATTTTGGTTTGTACTTTTCTTAAAGTTTCTTCTTTACCAATGCACCACTCTCTTTATTTAGCCTTGGGCTAGTTCTATAGGGCTTAACATCCCTAACGAACTTTCAAGTGCCATCTGAGCACTTTCAATATCTTTTAAGAGAAGTTGAATGAAGTAAAGATTATTGTTGTTGACATTCAAGTTGGAGAATAAACAACCATGAGAGATGCTCTGTTGTATTAGATTTTTTCCATCCACCTTAGATTGTTGATGTTGAGAGTGTTAAAATATCTAAGGTGGAGTATAGGAAAACCCAATGTTCAGCTCTATCTTCGATGAAGGCTTGAAGTGAAGATTTCTCTCGTTAGAAGAGGGCTTTTTATGAATTTTTTCCTGTAGATCTGGCGAGAGAAAGAGCGCGAACATGGACTATCTCAGGGCTAGTGTGGTGTGGACATTCATGAGATTGAGGGCGTGAGTCATGGGTTAGCCGTCAGGTGTGTGTAAACCAATTCATTTTGGGTTGTTTTTGGGTTTCCGTGTCAACCCAGACCTAACTCAGATTTATAAACGGGTCATATTACCGAAATCAAACCTAGCCCATATGGCAAACGATTTGATCCAAACCTGGAATTTTTTGAGACAGCTCCAGGTTATTTTTCGGGTGTGATCAAATTTTGACACCCCTAGTACTATTCATCATTTCCTTATCTTCTCCATTGTATTAGAATTTAGTGACCACTTTCAAGTTTGGGATATTGAAATAAATAAAAGTGTGGGAGAAGTTCAAGTTCTTTAAGAAGTAATGAGTCTTCTAATTTGAGTTTATGCACCATAATACCAAAAGGGAATTTCTTATAATTTTGTTAGTAAAAAAATGATAAGAATTTGTTGGATATACATGAAAAACTATATTTCGTTGATGAAACATATATTTTACATCATAACCCATAAATCTTCATACTTATTTAATGTTGTTGAATCATTGGCGGTGATGGTACCCGACAACAATGATGGGTGGCGGTGCTCAGTGGAGGTCTATGATAGTGGTGGTTGGCCATAATGGTAGCGGTCAGTGACCGGAGGTAGAAATGGTGATGTGTGGAAAGTGACGATGACAGTAATGGTGGCGGTCAGCAGGCAATAGCGAAAGGTCGACGGATGTGGCCCATACTGACGGCGGACTGTCAAGGGGTTACTAGCTATAGTGGTGGTCAGCGATAAGGATGGTTGGTGACTACCGATGATGGAGGAAGGCAACATCAATTATAATATATTTTTTTTTGTGTATTTGGAACTAGCTCAAATATGAGGAAATCCAAATATACCAAAAAAAAAAGATAGAATTTGTAAATGCACTAAAATTTTTCACTAAATTTTTTTACTTCAAACCAAACATCATTATTCTCTAATCTCCTATGTTTAGAATATTTTACACTTATTTTGCTCGCAACCAAAAAAACTCTTAGTAATATGATTCGCTAGTTAACTTTAGGAATGTATACCTTTATTCTTGCATAGAAATGTACCATATATATATATATATATATACATACAAAAAAAATTCTTGATCGGGCACGAATCTCGATGCAAAATCAAGTTGAAAACTTCTGAAATTAAAATTGTGACCATCCAAACTCCGATTTCAATAAATTTATATTCGAATTGAACGTCTCGGACATATGAATCCAATGACTCCAAATTTGACTCAATCCGAGCCCAAATGTGTCCAAATCAAGGTCCCGAAACACTATTGGTAGGTTCAAACCATAATTTGGATTACCAAACGGTTCCCAAACATAATGTGCTTATAATCAAATCAAGCGGCTCAATGAGATGAATCCAACAAGCTCAAGATCACTAAATTCTAACATTATTAAGACGTTCAAATGTCCATCAAACGGTTTATGATCAAGGGATTCAACATCGACCATCCATCTAACCACTTCCCATTTACCCTTGCTCTTACCTATTTAATGTGCCATGCCACTCCAGAAGTCTATAAATAGACCTCTCATTTCTCTTGAAATGGGACCTCGAAGCAAGAAGAGAATAAGAGAAGAGAAGGAATAAGCTCCTCCTCGACCACAGCCGGAGTTTCACTGGACCATCACTGGAGTTTTGCCGGACCACCACTTGAGGCCATCGCCTTTGCCGGACCACCACCTGAGTCCCTCTCCTTCGCCATACCACCACCTGAGGCCCTCTCCTTCGTCGGACCACCACCTGAGGCCCTCAACTTCACCAGACCGCCACCTAAGGCCCTTGCCTTCGTCAGACTGGCACCTGAGGCCCTCACCTTCGCTGGACCACCATGTGAGGCCCTCGCCTTTGTCAGACCACCACCTGAGGCCCTCACCTTTGTTGGAACACCACCTAAGGGCCTGAACTCCGCCAGACTAATACTTGAGACCCTAAACTATGCTAGACCATCAATTGATGCCAGAATTGTTCCAAGTCACTATCGAACTACTAACTGATTGCCCTCAAGGATAAGTCAACCCACTGTACTCAACTTAATTTCTAGTGAAACCTTTTTAACTGGGCTAGGCCCCATAGTTTTTCCCCTTTCCCGGGTTTTCCAAGTAAAAAATCTTATGTTCTTTGTGTGTGAGCTGGATATCTGTGCAACGCTAAGACATAGAATTACAACTCTATCTCTATGTGTATTCTAGCCCGTATTAGTCTGTCGTCGTCTGTGGGAATCTCAATCCTACTATCCTAAGCACTACTCTAATGGCCAACAAGCATAGTAATTGCATCTTGGAAGCCTTCTGCTCCAACTCACACCAATCCAGAAATCCTTCCATTAACCAGGGATGTCAGGAATCCACCTCTCTTTATCCTAGGGGACATAATGCTACTGGAGAAGGAACTTCATGGCCTTCCCTGGAAGACCGCATCAGAAAGATGGAGGAATCTCAGAATGAGATCCTTTAACTCTAGAGACTCGACGATCGGCACTAACACCTCAAGAAGAGATTCTTCTCCTGCGAGACCCATCAGGGCTCGAAGATGTTCAACCTGAATATCTTCATGGTGAAGTTCCCCTTCCTCCACTAAGAATGCATCCTCAAACACATCAAGAAAATAAGCTTGCTGACACAACATGCTCTACCCATCCTTCACATGCAGGTCGCCAACCTCGCATTCCTCCGGACATCCCCAAGGAGTCAGCCCGACTGTGTATTACTTAACTCCCTCGTAATGCCCTACGGCATGAATTATAAAGATTAGTCTGATAAGAGTTCCCCACAGGAGATATAAGACAATCTCTTCATTAATGGGACTTCCAAGAGTCATCACCCCTGATTGAAACCATCTTTCAACACCCTATTCAGTAAGATTCAAACTACCGAGTTTTGATTCATATGATGGGACATCTAACCAATATGAACATATTAATAACTATAGGACCATAATCCACATCCAGCGAGCCTCTAATGCACTCCTATGCCAGGTCTTTCCAGCTACCCTCAAAGGGCAAGCTCAAATATGGTTTTATTCACTCATTGTTGGACCCATTCCAATGTTCGTCAAATTAGCCAAAATATTTGTCGAACAATTTGTTGCCAATTGGAGGATGGTCAGAGACTCTTTCCACCTTTCTGGAATTTGCCAGACTGAAAGAGAATTACTTAAGGAGTATTTTCAGTGATTTTCTATGAAAGCTCAACAAATTCCAAGAGTAGATCCTGAATTGCTAAGAGGAGTTTTTCTGGAGGCCTTCGTCCTGGTCTCTTTTACTCAACACTTATACTAAACATATTTCCTTCATATGCTGACTTCATTCATCATGTGGAGGCATAAATATCAACAGATGAAGCTATCAATGCCCACAAGAAGCAATTTGACCAACCTTCCGGAAAGCACAAAAATGCTCCTACAATGGATAACTCATTCTCATAGCAAAAGAAACAATGGAAGAATAGCCTGCCTCCTAGACCTCCATTTCCACGACAGGAGTTTTGACAAAAAGAAGAGTATACACCTCCTAACACACCTTGAACCAATGTACTGAAGGCCATTTGAGACCAAGAAAATATTAAGTGGCCTAATCCTTTAAAGCCAAATACAAAAAATCAGGATCGATACAGTTATTTCCACCATAGTCGTGGGAACATTACTAAAGTTTGTAAATAACTCAAGGATGAAATTGAGAGGCTTATCCGACAAGGATATCTCTGGAAATTCATCCAAAACCCACCTGCTCGGGATGAAGCTAGTCCTATTGGGGGAAAAATCAACAACATGAAAAATAACTGTTGAATAATATTCAAATAGTTGGTGAGATTAAATGATCATACACTTCATGTATTTGTGTTAGTAATAATACTTATCTTGTTTCATCATGTATCTTTTATGTTAAATAGGGTGTCACTTTTATATCCCTAGTGTTTTCTTCTAAGTTAAATCTTGTGTTATCCCCATATGTATATCTTATATGTTGAGTACAGTGTAATTTATATATCCCTAAGCCATACTAGGGAGGACTTATTATATTACATAATATAGTAATATGTTGTTTTGTTCATTCTGAAATTGTCCCATTCTTTAAAAAATGATAATAAAAACTACCGATGGATATAATCTCATTATCTTTGATTTGAGAAATACACAATCTTTATTGTGTCTCAATCACTGGATGATCAATCATAGGGGAATTCTCTCGACCGCTTCCATACAAGTTAACATCATTGAGTAGCGCTCTGACATACAACCTCGGATAGGTCTTACATCTTTAGTGGATTCTCTCGACTCTTCCACACAGATTAATGTCATCGAGTAGGTATCTGACATACAACATCGGATAGGTCTTACATCCTTGGTGGATTCTCTCGACCTCTTTCACACAGGTTAACGTCATCAAGGAGGGCTCTGACATATAACCTCAAATAAACATCCTTGGTGGATTCTCTCAACCTCTTCCACACAGGTTAACATCATCGAGCAGGGCTCTGACATAAAACCTTGGATAGGTCTTACATCCTTGGTGGATTCTCTCGACCTCTTCCACACAAGTTAACGTCATCGAGCAATACTCTGACATACAACATTTGATATGTATTACATCCTTGGTGAATTCTTTTGACCTCTTTCACACAAGTTAATGTCATCGAGCAGAAATCTGATATATAATCTTGAATAGTTCACACATCTTTGGTGGATTCTCTCAACCTCTTCCACACAGGTTAACCTCATCGAGCAAGGTCTCTAATATACAACATCAGATATGTCACACATCTTTGGTGGATTCTCCTTACTTCTATATGGGTTAACGTCGTCGAGCAAGGGCTATGACATACAACCTCAGATAGTTCGTATATCTTTGACAGATTCTATTATCATTTGCTCTACTACCCATCGACGGACTCTTGCTAGTCTTCTACCCGACACTGAACTTCCTCCCATCACTGGACTCTTACCCATCACGGGACTTTTATTAGACTTCTACCCGACGTCATACTTTTACCTGACATCAAACTTTTGTCCAACATCAAAATATCGTCAGATTTCTACTCGACGTTAAATTCCTACCCATCATCGGACTGTCATTGGTCTTCTACCTGATGTCGTACTTATACTCAATGCCAAAATTTCACTCATTGTCGGACTACTTCCACCGTCTAAAATTAGTCCTCGGCAGGATCTCTCGAAGAAAAAGGGGAAGACTCCTACTCAGCGAGGGGCACTAAACATGAATAGGAGTAGGGGAATGCCTCAGCTTGAGGGAGAAAAAAGGAGGGATCTCCATTCTTTCTTGTAAAGGGAGGATCCTTGTGCCTGGACGAGGGATACCACCCATATAGGGCCAAGGAAAGGCCTCAATTGAAGGAATAGATGGAGGGCGTTAGGGGGAGAAGGGGGGATCTCCGATCCTTCTTGCACAAAGAGGGGCCTTGACAGAAGCATGGGAATGCCTCAATTGAAATAATGGAGGGAAAAGATAAGGTGCAAGAACTTCATACCCCCTAGATGGATATTTATAGGTGTAAGGGTAAAGTTGGAGAAGTTGGGTAAGTTATGAGAGAGAGAAAAAAAACTCTCTTTCTCTCTCTTGCAAAAAAAGAAAAAGTTAAAAAGAAGAAAAAAGATAAAAAAAAAGGGAAAGAATATTTGACCAAACCGCCGGCAGTTAAGCAAACTTCCGGCCAACCATGAGCCGACCACGTTGGCCAGCCGACGGGCCAACTCGGGTCGGGCAATAGTGCACAAGCCAGCACACAGGCCTGGACGGGCAACCTCACGGGCCTGAGCGGGCCGTCGCGATTTCTAGGCACGAGTCGGCGGTCCCATTCATGCGAGCGAGGTGCCATTCCTTTTCATTTCAGGGTTTGATTTTGGTCCCGAAAATGTTAAATCGTATATTTATGGGGTCCCTGGAACTGTTTTTCAATATCCCTGACTCAATTTTGACATTTTTAAAGCAATTCGGGACCTCTACGCCCACAATTGGACTACATTCGAATTTCAAATCACCCAAAAAATTAATCACGAGCTACGATGCATATTTTTTGATTTTTGGGACTTCGACGTCCGAAAATAGGGGGGCAACAGATATTTGAGATAAAAATTATCTTAATCGGGCACGAATCTTGATGCAAAATCAAGTTGAAAACTTTCAAAATTAAAATTGGGACCATCTAAACTCTGATTTTAGCAAACTTATAGTCAAACTGAACGACTCAGAAATACAAACCCAACGATACCAAATTTGACTCAATCTGAGCCCAAATAAGTCCAACTCAAGGCCCCGAAGCGCTATTGGAAGGTTCAAACCACAATTTGAATTATTAAACAGTTTCGAAACATAACATTCTTATAGTCGAATCGAGCGGCTTGATGAGACGAATCCAACGAGCATAAGATTACCAAATTTTGATATCATTAAGATGTTCAAATGTCCATCAACCGGTCTATGATCAAGGGATTCAATATCGGCCGTCCATCCAACCACTCCCCATTTACCCTTGATCTCTTACCTATTTATGGGCTATGCCACTCCGTAAATCTATAAATAGGCCCCTGATTTCTCTTGAAAAGGGACCCCGAAGCAAGAGGAGAAGAAGAGAAGAGAATGAAGTGAAGGAAAAAGCTCCACCTCGACCACCGTCGGAGATTCGATGGACAACCGCCGGAGTTTCGCTAGACCACCGCTTAAGGCCCTCGCCTATGTCGGACCACCACCTGAGGCCAATTGTGTTCTCATAAGAAAAATTTTTAAAATCGGCCAATTGTGCACTCATAAGAAATTTTTTTTTACTAATTAGACATGTTTTTTTATATATATAAAAAAGTATTCAAAGAATCAAAATACAAATAATTGTACTATATTAAAATTAAAATTTAGAGTCAAATAATTAAATTATAAACGGTTAGAATAATTTATTCATTTTAGATTTCATAAACCATTAGAATAACTCGGATATCATAAATAATCTTTGTTCAGATATGAAGAAATTTGGAGGATTTGCTTTCCATAAATATATTTTATCAATTTGATTTGGTTTCCAAAGATAGAGTTTTATTAATTTGAAAACATAATTGAATATTACCGTTAGTTTGAACTGCATCTATAAATGTTACAGAAATATGCATTCAGATCTAAAATCTCCTCCTAGTTTCTCTCATCCACAACTCACGAGCGACTCCACACTTCGTCTTCTTCTTCTTCTTCTTCGACGACTTGCTTTCTTAATTTTCTCGAAGAGTTGTTTCAGTTTTATGAGCTATATAAGGAGGGTGGATTTTGGGTGCAGCAGCGATTAGATGATACGCTAATATTTACAAACATTTTAGTTTCTACAGGCTATGCTTATACGCCACAGATGCGCTCTATTCCTGCGCCATGGATGATGCATTCTGTTTCAACGAGATGGATGATGTCATATGTTCCTAGGCCATCGATGCAGACTGGTCCTCCTCATCACAGTACGCACATCTTTTATTTTCTTTTCTTCATTTCTGCTCTCTCTCTCTCTCTCTCTCTCTCTCTCTCTCTCTCTCTCTCTCTCTCTCTCTCTCTCTCTCTCTCTCTCTCTCGATCTCCCTCTCTCATTCCCACTCTGTATCTCCCTGCTCATTTATTTGACTAATGATTCAGGATATGAATTACCTCCTCATATGCGCTCAGGAAATACTAATACTACAAGGATACACTCTATAACCGCTGATATTAATGAGAGAGCGCCAGAGCAGCAGGTAATTAATCATATGAACAATCATGATTTTACATATAAGTGAGCATTCTTTATTCTTCTCACATATTATTTATTTGAGTTTCTACTGCTAATTAGTTTTGTTCTGAAATCACATAATCCACCAAATCAAAGTAGTAGAGCTAGTAACAGATTGTCAGAAGAACGCATATCTAATTTCTTGATCAATAGTTTGGGCTGATTAATGACCACAGAGGAGAATATAATTACAAATATGTCAGGTACTTATTAAATTATTATTGTCATAGTTTATTTTAATGTACAACATTTAATTAATTTTCATTTACTTATGTATTTATTGAAGGAAGAGATCAAATTGAAGAAGAACAAGCTATCCTGAGCTGCAACCATATCTATCATGTAGGATGCATCATTAATTTGTTGATGATTAAAAATGAATGTGCTGTCTGTAGAGCACGGGCTATCCCTGATGAAAATGTTTGAAGAGTTCTATTTTGGCGAGAATAATGATGATGGTTATGTACATTCACAATTTAAAAATTTTCTCTCTAGTTTGAATGAAAAATATTTTGATTTTTTCTTTATTTTCTTAAGTTTAATTCAGTCTATAAATTAGTTTAACATATATACTTTTTTAGAACAAGCCTCTTTATTTAATTAATTAAATTTGAAATAGTATGATAATATTGCCTGAAGAAAATAAAGTGTGTAAATTCCTTATGTATTTGAATAATAATTTATGATCAATCCTATCATCTCTAAATAAAAATGATTGCCTGATTTTGCATATTTATTAGTCTTGTTCATGCTTTTGTGACTATAAACATTATTGTTAGAGAAATTTATGGAGGAAATGAAAAATAGATGATGAAAGGAAGTTTTATGTAAAATAAAAAAATTATATAATATTGAGGACTACGAGTCCAGAATTTGTTAATTGGTTTATAGAAGTGTTTACATTTGTGAATATGAATTTAGTAAATTTATCATAAATCCATCTATAAAAAAAATAAATTAAAAAGAACATTTTTTCCCCAAATGGGCTCTTTAAAAAGTTTTAAAAAATCCACTCGCTTAGGTTTTCTTCAAATAAAATTCTTCTTCGTTGTATTAAAAATATCAAATTTGTTTGATAATGTGGAAAAATATATTGCTACATGATTTCAAAATTTAAATTCCTATAATTAAATTATTATAGAAAATAACATACTATCTCTAAAGACAAAAATGACATTTTACTATTGATTTGAAAATATAAATAGATTTTATTTTATTTTTTATTATCAAATACATCATAAAGAATATCATATAATCTCAAAAGACAAATAATAATCAACTATAATTTTGAAACTAAAAATAAGTCTGAATAAAACTTGTCCACGGTCTCAAAGACGTTTTTCCTTATTTAAGAAAATTAAAATAGGATTTATTTTCCTACTAGAGTTTTATGTTTCTAGTAAATGCAAGCTCTTATAGTTCATTGCATCTCAAGAGGAGCTCTTGGGAAAGCTATCGATTAAAGTAGTGAATATATCATTATTACTTTATAATGATACAATCAAGGATTTGGGTTTATTTTTATTTTATTATTATTATTATTATTTAATAAAGGATTTGAGTTTATAGTTTATCAAAGGGATTTGTTAACAAAAGAAATTCATTAAAAAAAGGAGATTGGTATAAAGTGTATAAATATTTCTAGAATTTCATAGGATAAAAGATAGAGAGTACTAAGAATAATTCATTCATGTGAGTAGGGAGACCATTGCATAAATAGACATGATATTCTCTCTCCCTCTCAAAATAATAAACCTCTCTAATTATCTTTAAGCCCTTTATTTCAAAGTACTTGAATTTGCACTCAATTTTGTGATCAGATGATATTTTGAGGTGGCAAATTTAATTACTTTGAAATTCAAATATAATATGCTAGCAGTGAGATAATTTGAAGTCGCTTGTGTATCTTTCCATACATTATCCTGATTGTTGGATTAAAAAACTTTACTTAATATCCATCGTTAAATTTTTTAACTATATTCATGTACCTTCTTTCATCATCAAATTGAAATTGCGCACACACACCTCAGCTTGACTTGTTGGTTGAGAGCTTATGCTTCTAACTAAGAGGTCTTGGATTCGAGTCTTTGTGTATGTGTTGTGTGTGTGAATTTGTCTTAAATTCCTAAATGTCCAAAAAAAAAAAAGTGCACCGTGTTATCTATACATATGCTCGCAAACCAATATCTCACTGTTCTTCCTTTTGTCGTATCAACGCATCCTTACACGATTCCCTTCTTTCTTATGTTTCCGAACAAATGTCTGTCTATTCTGTTATTCCTATCATCCGTCATTGCGACTGTGCTCGCCGGATCTAGAAAACATTCCGTTTTAAAAGGTGAACTAATCAACGCCTTTTTTTAATTTCTGCAATTTTTTATGGACATCTGCTCTGCTCGTCCCTCGCATTTGGCTTCTTCAACTTCTTCTCCTAATTTTTTTTTCATCAAATCCGCTCGCCCACGCCACCTGTCTCCTAAACTTCCCCGTCGCATACTTCAACATTTTTTCCCTTTTAAGCACTTAATTCCTACTTCAACGTTTTCTAGGGTTCACAATTTGGTAATCTCTTTGTCTCCTTTCTCCCGCCGCATACTCTTCTTTTGCATACCTATGCTTTTTCATCGTGATTGTTGTTTTATCACTAGAGTAAATTACTGTGCGCCGGCACCACCGATACTTCGATCAAATTTGACATTATGCAAAGTCGATGGCAACAAACCTTCCGGACGCCTATGCAAAGATGAGAACGGCTTCAATTCATTTGAAAAGGTTCATATCTCTCCTCTACCCCCCAATTCCCACTCCGCACTTTCTCTCTTACGCTCTCTGTCATCCAGTGCCGACGAAAATGATGCACATTACCTTCTACTGGGGCAAAACCGTCACGATCCTCGTAGATTCGTGGCACACCGATTCCTGGATTTCCTACCTGCTTTCCCTTATCGCTCTTTTTCTCACATTTTCCTTCTACCAGTTCTTCGAAGACCATCGTGTCCGTTTCCTGAATGATGAGAAAGCAAATTGTCGATGTCACGTTAAACATTTTATATAATATTGTGAATATTTGCTTAATTTATTCAATGATGCTGAATTACATAACATCTGCTACATATTAATTTTTACCCTTCAATATGGTTTTAATTTCATCTTTAGATTTTCTGATGAGCTGTCTGTTATCCATTTGCCAAAAAATTTCCCGATGAAGTTCATGTGGTCTTTCTGCTTGGTTATGTTTCTCTTTAATATAAATATATTAATCGTGGACATTATATTCTCTGTTCCTAAACCCTAAAATTATATAAATATATATTTTTTGTTCCTGCTTTTTGCTTATAAATGCTCATATATCACTTACTACATTTTTAAGATATGTAGGATTTATAAATATAGTCAAGTTTATAGCAAATTGGATTCAGATTATAGTTTGTATTAGTTTTCAAGTGCAGGCTATTTGATTCAAAGTTATATTTCTCATTTGTTTTGACTTGAGCATTATGGATATGAACCAGTGGCTTTTCATAACTTTTAAATTTGATAGTTTTTGAACTAAAGCTGATAAACAAAATAGAAAAAAATATGAACAGGGCAATTCATTATCAGGCTATCAACCTCATACAAGATTGAGGTTAAGGGCCGGGATTGCGATGAAAGACATGAAGTGGATATTAAAACTAGATAATGTAGTAGCAGATTGTGGAAAAATGACTGGACAAGAATCCTCTCAATCAAGCATGTACAGTGATACTTGATGCTGAGAAGAATTTCAGTTGCTCTGCACTTGTAAGTGGTGGTGAACCTGAATATTGAGTTAAATTGCTCTGCACTTACAGGTGGTGGTGAACATGAATTTAGAGTTAAATTACAATCATAAGAGATGGACTGTGAAATTTATGAACTCAGATGACTGAAATGTTTATTTTGAAGCTATGATGAATGTTTTGAACTTGTAGTTGCCTAATGATTGAAGTTGACAGCATGTATTTGGTACTTTTTGATCAACCACTATCATGTATTTAATTTTCATCTGGATTCTGAGCTAACAAGAAATAAAATACAGTTTTCTGAATTCTTATTTTCTTACTGCTATATAAATGGTGGTTCCTATGAAATTAAAAAAAAAACTGAGTAAATGCATCTTCTATTCTAAGTGATTTGGAACCTCTGACAAGTATTTTATTCGGTTTTCTCTTCCATCACCGAAATTATGAGAAAAAAAATTTCATACATAAATTTCTCAAGTAAATTGCATACCACAATTAAAGCCATTCTCGGGTATCCCTCATTCGATTAGTGATACTGAATGGCAATTCCAGCATTACAACCAATGTTTGAATTGACTGATTGACCTCAGCTCTATGATCCAATGCATTGAAGAAACTTAAATAATTGTTTAATTTCTATTATTTTTAACCTTAAAGATTGACACTGATGAAGTATAATATGAATTTTCGGGGACTGATTAAGGTATTTTGTCATCTTCCACATTAGTTAAAAGTAGGGAACTTGTAGATCTTGTTTTCATTTAATATTGCATGTGCTTCTACTATTTAAAACTATTGAGGGAATGTTGTATGCTAGATTACTTTGATTGATTGCATTGTTATGGGCTTCATTCCATGTGAGCTGGTGAATAACCTCCACTGTCATCTTGGCATAATTTATACATCTTTGGAGAATTGTTTCTTGCATTTATACTTCAATATGAATTTCACAACAAATTTTGTTTTATTTCTGCAGTTTGATCTTTGACATAGAGAAGCATTGGACACTATTTTTGCTTCTACAAACTAAGTTTTTATTCACTTATTCTATATTTTCTATCTTCTCAGATATCCCTCTATGTGCGTGCATTTTAAAGAATTGATACTGTACTTTTTAGAAGTTTTGAAATGATTTATTTTAAATGGTTGATATGTGTCTTAAAAGTTTTGAAATACTCCAGCTCCTTGTACAACTTCATTATGTCGTTGTTGTGAAGCTAAGCCTTTTTAATTGCTTTTAACATAAACGTTTATCTGCTATTTTTGTGGATGCATTGCTTGTTTTCATTAAAATGTTTGAGGAATTAAACATTTAGCTTACCTTTTAGTTGTGGTTCTAAATTAACAATCCATATAAACTTATGCCATTTATCAAGCTAAAATTTTTAGTCGGTGTAGCAATATTGGTATAGATGTTAATATTTCTCAATACTCTAATTTGGATTTTATCATTTTTGATCCTGTAGTTACTGTATTAATCTCTTTTTAACCTTCAGGTTCAATGTTGTTATTCATTTTGATGGCTTGAAGGCTTTGGTCGAATGTGTCCACAAGCCTTTGCTTTATTATAGCATCGGTCTTATTGGTATAATAACTCTCTTAGAAGTGATGGTTGCTCATGACTGCAAAAATGTAAGCATTATACCTTCTTTTGGAGTATGTCATTAATACTTTTTTAAGATTTTATTATTTTTCATTTATTCTTTGTTATCTATTCCCACAAATCATTATTTAGAAGTTCCTTTGTTTCCTTATATAAAGTTGAATTTAATTAACAATTTGCATCAGGTTGATCATATGTATGCTTGGTATCATTGACTTAAACAAAGATATTCAATGTTGTTACATGCGAGGACATAACATTGATACACTTTTTTTAAGGCTTTTCCGGAATGTTATGTTACATATTTATTATTTCCATCTGCTTTATTTTTTTGCTACTTTGCATGTTGTTAATGTCAATTTGAAGTATTGCCAGAATTTTTGAATGCCCAATTATGCAAAGTTTTATTTCCATCATATATTTTTTTATAGAAATGCTGGGATCCTAGAGGTACAAATGGGTCAAAACACACTCTTGTTGGAACATACCTGTAGCTTGAACGGGTGTATTCTCTTTCTTTAGTTGTCCATAGCCTTGTAGTAGCAACTGCAGGGAGACATGCATGTAAACGTCTATGATTTAAGAAATATGCCTCAACCTGAATAACAAACATATTCATCCTTGAAATATCAAAGTAGATGTGTGCGATGCTATCCTAATGTTACAGGTAAAGTTCTTTCTATGATTAGGTTTCTTGGCATAATTAGCTTGTACCTTAGGAACATTATGCAGTTTACCTAAGATAAATGCTTAAATTTAACCTAAGTAATGTTTAATGACCCAAGATTGTATTTTTTAATGCAACTATTATGATACTTATGATGCTTTATAGATAATTCACCGATCACAAGTTACCAGTTACATCAACTACTCATTTTATTTATTTGAAAATAAGTAATATATGAGTTTAAATATAATTAGAATTAAAATGCTTGTAAATATTGATAATTTAATAAAAACCCTTTTGAAAAAATGAAATCAATGAGCAAAGAAATTAGTTTTCACAAAATCATACTTTCTTACCAAAATCAAAATAATTAAATAACAATAACAAATTCTATAGAAGAAATGGACAAGAAAGAATTTTCTGAAGAAAAGAAAAATTAAACCTCTTGAAAGTATAAGGAGATGATTTCTCCTGTAATTAAGTAGTTGCATTTTTATTACATTAAAGGATCTATATAAATAACTAACAATTTTGAGATCGTACTCAAGCATATAAATTTTATTCTAACAAAAAATTCCCAATTAAATGCCATTGGCTATTAGTTGTGAACAAAACCAGGCCAAAAATTTTCCATTTACTTTGTCATAATATTTTAATTATAATGATAGATTATATTTATAAGCTGTCTTCACTCAAACCTTCTTAGCAAGGTTTTTGTTAAATGTGCAAAGTTTTACTTTCTATGGCCATGAGTTATATTATTTCTAAATTTGACAACTGTATTGTTGTAAATAGTATATACAATAACTTGTATTGATATACTAGTAGTGCATTTAAGAACACAATTTAAGCACTTAGAGATTTGTTTGAGTCTTATTTTGTTCAAAATCATTCAAAAGATAAATAATTGTTTTCATGAGTTTGATAGCATTACATTTTAGTGTTTTGGAGTCATTGTACTTATACAGCAATATTGTCTTTACATCTTCATATTTTGCATATATGTAATGAGATTTATTTTGTGAAATTAACTATAGATTTTTAGCACTTCAAGGGACTTGAACAATATTATAAATACTAAAAGACTGGCTCCTTAAAGCTACAATTCACTGAGCCGCCTCAACAACAATTTGTTCTGGTAAATAATGCACATTTTTTATTATTATTATGATTTGAATAATCAATTAATGTACATTGTTGTTGTTCGGCGACTAAATTCTCTTGCAATTCTTGTTGTGCTAGCTAAGATGTATGGTATTGGTGAACAAGATGACCAAACCTCTTGAAAGTGTCATACAAATGGATATTACCCATCTTTATTCTTCTTGGTCATCAATATTGTAATTGAATTTGTATTAAAAATAGAATATATCAATCCATAATAAATTTATGACATATTTCATGTTCAAACCATTCTCTTTGTTTCAGTACTTACTATTATATATATATATATATATATATATTCGCATGTATATTTCTTTTATCAGTCACTGATTATCGTAGTGGATCTAGTCAAAGAATACGATATACAGAACCCAACTAGATAGTTTGACGGAGTCAATAGTTTGAAGACACTTTGCATAAAACTGGACAATCGAAAAGAACGTCGACTTGCACACTAAAATGAAAAGTGCTGATATAGTTTATTTTGTGCTAAAATTGAGCAAGAACTAAATGCGGGTTACACCTGCAAAAGGTGAAAAGAGACATAGTGGGATAAGACTTGTAATAAACATCATGACATGGCTAATGAGGTATAAGTCAATACTATATTAATAATTTTTACCAAAAGTTAGAATTGGTATTGCATGAAACTAAGATCATTATTGTATGTACATAAGATCAACACAAATAAGGCACCCCCTTTTGCATGCACCTGGTAGGGGAACTAGAAATGCTAATGATGAGTGCACGGAAATGTCTGGGTCATATTAAGACTGTGTATATGCCCAAGATACTCAAAGTCATCCTAGCAAGGCAAAGTGAGGAGAACACAATTATAAGAAAGGCAAGAAGAAGTTTAAAAGAGCTTTCTGGGTTGGACTCAGTCAGATTCATCAGTAGAGCGTGAAAGAAAGAAGATTCGACTGAATCTTGCGCTAATGGTCCGAATTTAAGTTTGAAAACTAGTCAGAATCAAGAATGAAGGTATGTGGACTTAAATTATGATTGCAATTATTTGAAAGTTGGTTAGAGCGATGATTAACCCCTATAACTGGACCCAAAGCTAATTTAAGAGGAGAGGTGAATTGTAAAAAAAATATCTTTATTGTCAAAACGAAAAATCAAAACCAATGGTATCACATACAGAAAACACAAAATGCGAAAAAATTAAAATGCGGGAAGTATATAAAGGAATAGTACAAAACAAGATTTACAGTGGTTTAGGTCAACCTTTGACAATTATCCACTTCTTGGAGAACCTCCAAGTTTAGTTTTGGCATTCTAACTAAGCTGTGTGCTTCTCTCTTTAGTTCCCACTAGCTAGACTGTATTTAGTATAGCCTGCTTTCAGAAATATCATTTTGCTCATCACCTGCAAGGCGATGAACGCTCTAATCCTTTTGTCTCCTACGCTGAAGTTGGCATTCGGGCAGAGTAACCACGATCGCGTTTTTATTTTACGCTGAAGGCTTTTATTCTTGCGTTCTCCCAACCGTCCAAGGACAGAGAGAGCCTAGGACTAAAAAGTGAATAATACTTGGACAACCTTCTTGTGTGGAACTCCGACTAAAGCGCTCCTTCATCAAGATCCTCTCTCTCTCTCTCTCCTCTCTCGTCCTCTCTCTCTCTTTGGTTTCTCAGGTCAAGACAGCAGTCGAAGATCATAAAAAGTGTTTGAACAAGAGCTCTAAAGTAGAAGAGCTTTAAAGGATCTCAATAATTGGTAAGTTGCACGTTATTATCGTCCAGGAGATATAAATCATCCTGTACGACAGTTCAAAAACACAGACGATCGTACCAAACATCGCCCTGAGATAATATAGTGGAGGATGTAAAATTGGCTTGATCATACAAGGATGTATCTCACGATCATCGGATCAGATTAGTTCAAATCAGAGGAAAATCGCCAAAGCATCGTCCTGAGATTCGAGCGTCCTATCCTAGATGCGGTTCCAGAGCAACTAAGGTTTTGAATATATCATCTGGCCGATTCCTACATGTCTCAGGAATTGAATCGAATAATCAATCCTAATGGCTATCTTAATTGCCGGATCATATTAAAGGCATAATTAGCCAATCGTCCTAAGCCGATCTCACTATCAGTCCTGTGTCGAATTTCCAAAATACAAATACCTAATTTGATCATGGCAGTTATTTTCTTCTGTATTAAGCATAATCATCACTGAGCTCGATATAAGTTATCATATAGTGCCGATAATAAATTAGCGGCTTGCCTTAACTAAGGAAATCTGTATTAAGTAATTGTCTACTATGTTTTGAAATCAATCGTTACCACGAACGATAATCAATCATCCGAGGATGATGGTGAGTAAAAACAAAAATTCCTAGAATTTCTCAGTTACTGTTGTGTAAGGTTACTTAACATTTGTCACTGTCATCAAACATTTACAATTACTCAAGAAAGGGAAAGGAAATTACAGACTGATCAGACCCTAGTCTAGACCAATCTAAGCTTGCTTTGTTTGTCGTCAGTTCTTTGAATCTTTGAAACGTCAGTGAGGAACAGTCAAGTTTTGTTAACATAAATCAAATCTATAAAACAAGTTTGCAACATTATTTGGAAGTTTTCTGACAATGCATGATGAGTAGCAAGAAATGAAGAAAATGCAATGCTAGTCTAAGCTTAAAATTTTGAAGAATTTCAAAAGAAACCATGAAATCATTACGGAAAGATCATGCTTAATAGATGACAAAACAGATGAACACTGCGATAGTTTGATGACTTGAATAAAAATCATGAGAATAAGAATCATCCATGAGCGAGAAATGAGAAAAGATTTTAAGAACTTAGGATGAATCAAGGAGCAATTTACACCACATACAAACTCTAACATAGTAAAATCACACTTTTGGAAAAATAGACATTCCACATCAAATATACAAAAAATCTACCACACGATAAAGCATTCGACGAAATATATAAGCCAAATACCAATGAAGATTTTAACTAATCCTATTATGTAATCCCCTAAATTTGGAGCAATGCTTGAATAGAAAGATGAGATTAAAAGACTTATGGAAACCATTTCAAAAGTAAAGATGATAATAATTATATATTCTTGGACATAACTCCCACCTGTACTTTGAAGATGAAAACTAATTTGGTGATGGAGACCTACGATGCATAACCTAGAACATATCAATATACTCTGGAGTAGTAAATGATCAATAGTGAACCCAAACTTGTTTGGGTTCAGGTTCTAAACGATTGATAATTTTGCAAGGTCCTCCGGACACAAGACCTCGTGAGAGGCATATGGTACTGGACGTGGATGTCAAAGTATAATTGACTGAGAGAATTACTACTCAATTTCAGTAATTTCTGGATGGAGCACAGGAGTGAGCAAGATTACACTGGAAGATAACACCACAAAGAAGGTGGTGGATCAGGTAATATTGAAATCTAGAGAACTTTTAATAGCATGTGTATGGTAAAAGCTTAAATATCCAACAATACTAGTTACATATTAAGAAATTATATTTTTTAGATAAAGTGATTACCACACACTGAATTATTATGTAGTTGTTGATGCGAAGAAGCCACAGGAACAAACCAAACATGCATCAAAAAATAAATATAATAACAAAAAAAATATATAGAATAACTCTATCAAAGTTATAAACATTCAAATACAAAGCTAAGAAAACTAAAATAAATAGATATACAAATATAAGATCGATATCTAACATAATAATTAATCGACATGAATTACGGATAAGTGGAAATCAGAAAGAATATTAAAATACTCAGTACCAAGCAAAAAATAATATTAAAAAATAAACATATTACAAAATAAATAAAATATAAATATTTATACTAATATATTAATATATATCAAATAATATATAAAAATAATAATATAATTAAAATAAATTAAGTATAAATAATAATAAAGTAAAAAAAACTAATTAGGATTTAATAATACAAATTTAAATTTATTTCATTTTATCTTTGCTAAAGAATCTAATAAATTCATCTTGAAGAAAAAAAAAATAGATTTTAAAGGATTGAATAATTCTTAAAGAAATGTGTTTTTATCAATAGTTAAGGAATCAAAATGAACGAACTCAATATACGACAGATATATACCAGTTTACAAAGAATTACAAATATACTCATTTAATAAATTTATAATATGTTTAACTGAACAAAGATAAGATATAATTAAATTTAAATTAGGCTTTTGTAGTATTTACAGCATCATATAATGTAAGAGAAGCATCTGTTGGCTGCAAGAAAGTTAAAATAGCAATTTTGTGTGGGGCCTTTAAGTGCGTGGGTTTTTTAGGCATGTTTATCTATAGTATTACATATTTAAATGCAATCAATAAAAGAAAAAGGAAAAATGAGGCAAAGAAGACTGAATGATTCTTTATTTCAATTCATAGTTGTTAAGAATATATAAGTAACACAATTCACATTTGCCTGTTGATGAGAGCTTATGCTTCCAACTAAGATATCTTAGGATTCGAGTCTTGTGTGTATGCGTTGTTTGTGTGAGTTTGTGCCTTAATGGCTCTAATGTCCCATATATATATATATATATATATATATATAAGTAAAATATATATATATATATGTATATATAATAAATAGTAAGTACTGCACAAAGAGAATGGTTTGAACATGAAATATGTCATAAATTTATTATGGATAGATATATATCTATTTTAATAAACATTCAATTTAGACAATATTGAGACCAAGAAGAATAAAGATGGTAATATCCATTTTATGACATTTTTCAAGAGGTTTGGTCTACTTGTTCACCAATACCATACATCTTGACTAGCACAAACAGAATTGCAAGAGAATTTAGGTCGCGAACAACAACATGTACATTAATGATTATTCAAATATAATAATAATAAAAAATGTGCATTATTTACTAAACAAATAGTTGTTGAGGACGCTCAGTGAAATTGTTAGCTATTACAGGAGCCAGTCTTTATAGTATTTAAATATTTGTCAATGTCTCCTAAAAGTGCTAAAAAATCTATAGTTAATTTACAAAATAATCTCATTACATAATATAAGCAAAATATTAGAGATGTAAAGACACATATTGCTGATAAGTACAATGACTCCAAACATAAAATTAATGCTGATCAAACCATGAATACACAATATTTATCTTTTGAATGATTCTTGAGAGCAACAATAAAGACTCAAACAAATCTCATACAGTGCTTAAATTGTGTTCTATTAAAATGCACTACTGATAATATCAATACAAGTTATTGTAGTATACTATTTACAACAATATAGTTTGTCAAATTAGAAATAATATAACTCATGGCATAGAAAGGTAAACTTTTGCACATATTACAAAACAGATTGCTAGAAAGGTTGGAGTGAAGACAAGCTTTATAAATTACATCTAATTTCATTACT
>NW_021318626.1:108109-222209 GCF_001605985.2 Dendrobium catenatum | reverse complement strand
GTTTTCCAAAAATCAAAAGGTATATTATCAAACATTGGAGGTCTAGTTATAGAGTAACCATTAGGTGTGTTTCGATTTCCAAATGTAGCCATATACGTTAATCAAAAAGTAGTCTAAACTTATGATTTTGAAACAAAGCTCTGATACCACTTGTTGAAACTCGTTCACTATGAATTAGGTTGTTAAACCTAAGCTTATGTCCCAAGGCTATCAAAGAGGGGGGGGGGTGAATTGGTATTTTAAAAATTTATCCCTCTTTTAAATATTTTGAACCGAAAGTAAACTTTAATGAATTTTTAGAAATAGTTTTTCAACCATAATTTTTAGAATAGAAAAAGCAAAAAATAAAAAGCAGTAAAGAATAAAAGACACAATATTTATAGTGGTTCAGTTAAAACCAGACCTACAACCACTCCCTAGAGGCACCCTCCAAGTATTGCACTAATACTAATAGTGTCTCTCCTTCTGAACCCATAGTAAGGCGGAGAAGCCTTTACAATAAACTCTTTCCACCACTACTAGGTGTGGTAGAGAACCGTCATCCTTTTACACTATCCCCAGTGTCGGCAGAGAATCGTCATCCTTTTACACTATCCCCAGTGTTGGCAGAGAATCGTTCGCCCTTTCACACTCTCCTAGTGTGGGCAGAGAACCCTTCGTCTGTTCACACCCTCCAAGTGTCGACAGAGAAACGGATCTCCTTGACAGATCTCCTCATAGGAAATCTAAAAGGTAGAAAGAAAAGAGTGAAGTAATCATAATTCAAAAGCAAAGACTCTTACCTTTAAACTCCAAGTGAAGCCTTCATGCTCTAGTAGCAAGAATCCTTCTTCAAACACTCTCTCACACTCTCTCCTTGACTCTTCTTTCAGTAAGCACGAAGATCAATGGTCAAAAAGAATTGGTGGCAGTCAAAATTTGACTATATATAGAAGAGACAAGAAAAATTGTCCACAAACTGCAAATTTTCAAGTCAACATGAAATGGATCGCCCGTATGATCGTGGATCGTCCTGGATGATTTTACTTAAGATCTCGGAAATGATCCTAATGAATATTGGTACAAACTGAGTTCATACACGATCATCATCCCATACGAACTAGGTTCATACGGACGAACATGTATTTATAGGTTGGTTTCTAAAAACTCCAGAATGATGTCGAAAAGTGAAGTGTTGATTCACTTCGTCCTAGGACGAACATATCTTCATCCTGGAAAATTTTTGGACAGAGGATTTCATTCAGAGATGAATAGTGAATTTCATCTCAATGATTAGTGTAAACTCAAAGTCTAGAGGAGTTCATCCAGGGATGAACTTGGACTTTGTCTAGACGAACAGGATAAATTGGAAATCCAGAGGATTTCATCCAGAGATGAATCATACATTTCGTTTGGACGAATAGTGTAAGGTGAGAATCCAGAGGAGTTCGTCTAGGGATGAATATGGAATTTCGTCTAGATGATCAGGACTTAGAAAAATTTTCTCACTTCCTGTTCGATCCATTGCTCTACTGTGGGGATAATTGACTTGATCGTCCCATACGAACTATGTTAGTCTCGTATGAACTATGTTCGTCCCGTATGATCAATACAAATTTCTTGTTCCCCAAGTGTGTGTGTGCTTATCTACACAATTACAATCACTCCCTCTTAAACTCAATATAAAGCTAAGTACAAACTTTAATTTACAAACTATCTCATGCTGAATATGAATTGAAGTCTTCAGTAGTTTGGAGTTTGATTTTCCTGAAATGTTAGTACGCACAAGAGCAAAAACAAATTTTCCATAAAAGTGTTAGGAGATAACTACACATAAAATAATAATATTTTGAATCATCAAAACTATACAAGTTGCAAGAATGTAAAACATGCAAATAGCAACTCTCTTAACAATATCCAGCTCTTAAGACTTGCGTCATTTACTAGGATTAGAATCCAGGTTCTTATCGGTGGGTCCTAGCCACCATTATGTTTCTGTAGACCCTGGGTTGTATTTATATGACACTTATCGTGGACTTTCTTACTTTAATATGTTGATTATTTATATTGATGTGTTTATTTTATATGTGCAGTAGAATTTGTATGCTTTTCCTATGTTTATTTCTTCCATATGCTTTGCCTATTTTCTCTAGGCTCTCTAGGATAAAATTATTTTTATACTCGTAACTAATATTCAAAATTTTAATGTTTAAATAATTTAGAAATCTAACGACCTAGAAAATAGCCGGAGTCATCTGGGGTCGCATACATATCAATGCATTTTTCTCTCTCCTTCTAATAAGATACCTCCACACCTACAAGTAGAGTCTGAATAATCTAGCATATGATGATGAAATATCGAATTTGGGGAGGCCCTATCTTTTCTAAGAATTATTTTTATGAAATTATATTTTTTAAAATCTTATACATACATGATTTTGACCTTTTAACTAACATGTATTGCATTATAAACTAATTAAATTAAAACTTTAATTGCATTAGCTCTAGGAGCATTCAACCTACATAAGTTTGGGGCCAATTAGCAAACTCTCTAGACTTCGGCCTTACTTCCAAAACATTCGACCTAACAATCCATCTTTAATAAAAATTGGACCGCATGGATTTTATGCGCCTAGATGATTAGTTAGCTTTCCTTTTTAGGTAGGATATAAGCCCAGGTATATTAGCTAGGACACGGGTGTTAATGTTTGATAGAACACTAAACCCACCTTAGATCTAAGATTTGAGGCTACTACACTTGATGTTTTGTAGTATGCCTAAATAGTGGGTAAGTTCCTTCTCTTCATGGACTATAAATCCTACTTATTTGTGTCATATAAATGGAGCCACTTCCATCCTTTCTCTCTATATGCTCTTAGTGTATGAGTTTCTTTCTCTCCTCCACTATCTTAGTCCCTCGGGATATCAATGTGAGCCGTGCATGTTGACTAAGCTACTTGAGCCCTTCTTTCCCTTTGAGTAGGAACTTCTTAGACTCTCTTTTATGTGCCAATCCCCTTCTTTGGGAAAGAATAATAATGGATCCTTAATCAAGAGTTTTCTTGGGCCTTAGGCTCGAAATGTAATTAACCATGAGGGCTTATGTCCGTGGGAAACAAAACTCTAACATCAAATAAACCCCACTTGAACTGATGTATTAGGTGGGGGAAACCCTTTATTTTGATAAGGTTATATATATATATATTACTACCCATTAGGGTACACTGGCGAGAGCTACTATTCTCAATTGTTAGTTGTATGTATGATCTAATCTGCCCTTCCATTGGCCTGTTTGCGAGGAGCACGGAGGCCTACAATTATTTTTATCCCTCATGGTGGTACGGTTGTATACCCTCATACTCTACAGTCGACGGTGTACTTTGGAAGGTCCATCGGTTTTGGGTGACCACGGTGGGACCCATTTCTCTCTCCATCTTTGGATCTTATATTATTATTCCTTGTGTGTACTCTATGATTGGTACTCCTTAGATTATGTTCATCCTACTCTTAGTTAGGATCATTTTCTTAGTTATGTTTCCTTCTTAGCTAGGGGTTTCCCTTAGCTATGGTCCCTTTCCTTTCAGCCTTTTAGGACATTTCATACCTTGTCAATTCTCTTCTTCCCATCAGGTTTTTGTATTTGCTCTTCTTTCTCATCCTGAGACCACCGAGCAGACCCCGACGTCTTGCTATCTTTCATAGGTACTTTATACCTTATGGTGGATTAGTTATTGATAATAACTTATATGAGGAAAGAGACTTCCAATGTTATACTACTAACAAGCAACCTATTCCCCATTAAAAGTGTGGAATGAGAGTTGAGGATTCCTGTCAAAGATCATTTGACACTCTTTCCACTAGTGATGGTCGTTCAATATAAACTATTGAACCTCCCTTTCTTCGATAAATATCCCTCTATATTTATACTCCTTGAAAGGATTCTTCTTACTTTTTGGTAGTTTGTGTGGCCACGATAATTTGTCCTCTACCATATGATGTTCGTTATGAAAAGTATAAAGCTATCCTTAAAGATGATACGCTGATACACCGCAGTAATATTGGTTTTTTTATTTATGTACACCATTCACATTGGTGTGCATAAAACCAACAATTTAAATCCCTTTTCTAGAAGTGATGTTGGGTCCATTCGCACCTAGGTTAATTAGGTGTGGCGATATTGATCAAATGTTCTTATTTAATTTTCTTTCTTCTATCACTCATGATTCGATAGTTATTCTACCCAGTTTTACTTGGCACCCCTAAGTGTGGTCTGAGATATCAAAACCAATAATTCAAACTTTCTCTACGAGGTGATACTGGGTCCATATCCACCTAGATTAATCAGGTGTGGTGATGTTGATCCAATGTCCCTAATTCAAATCCATTTTCTATAGGTGATACTGGGTCCATGTCCACTTATGTTAGTCAGGTGTGATGATGTTGATCCAGTATCTCTATATTGATTTATTTCTTCTATCGGTCATGATATAATAGTTTTTCTTACACAGTTTCACTTGGCACCCTCGTGTGTGGTCTGGGATATCAAAATCAATACTTTAAACTTTCTTTAAGAGGTAATATTGGGTCCATTCCCACCTATATTAGTCAAGTGTGATGATGTTAATCTAATATCCCTAAGTAAATTTCCTTCTGCTATCAGTCGTGAAATGATAGTTGTGCTATCCAGATTTACTTGGCACTCCCAAGTGTGATCTGGGATATCAAAACAAATAATTCAAACCATTTTGGGATGAGATACTGGATTCATGCCCACCTATATTAGTTAGGTGTGGTGATGTTAATCCACTATCCCTCTATTAATTTCTTCTCCCTATCAATTTCATTATAGTTGTGCTCCAAATTTCACTTGATATCCCCAAGTGTGGTTTGGGATATCAAAACAAATAATTCAAAATCTATTTATGAGATATGATATTGAGTCCATACCAACCAACACTAGTCGGGGGTGGTAATGTTGATCAACTATCCATATATAAATTCTATTCATATTCCAATTTTGTTATGATTGTGCTCTATAGTTTCATTCGTGTGGCGAATGTGGCCTCGGTTATCAAAGCTAATCATATCCCTCATCTTTCTCCTACTTTAAATCTTTTGATAAAGTTTCTTAAGGAATTCCACTGGTATTTGGATACCCGTGGCCACGGCATTTTATCCTCTATCACGAGGTAACTAGAAGTTAGTTTGGGAACTCTTAAACAATTTTTTCCCTAAAAGTTTTTTTATAATTACCTTTACTTTCTCCCTCACATCCCTAAGAAAATCTATGTTAGGTTGGTGTTGAGGTGACTTTTGTCTTCTATCCTGCTGCCTCGACAGGGTCAGGCAGGTACTTGGCTACTTAATTACTTACTTAATTACCTGGTTGGGAGTGCCCGACAGAGCCCCTGAGAGGTATACCCCACCACTCAGACTCTTTATTCACTTGGTTGAAATAATCAAGTGAGTAATGAGCCCATATATATTTCATAAGCTGAAATAGCAAGGCAGATGTAGAGAATTATTCGATTGAGAGAGCCCAACAGAGTCCCTGGGAGGCATTCCTCACCACCTTTTACTTCTCTAATGTCATGTTGTGATCAAGAAGGCATTAGACCACGACTCTTTATTCACTTGGTTGAAATGATAAAGTAGACATCGAGCCCATCTATGTTTGTTAAGCTAAAATGGCAAGAAAGATGTAGAGAATTACCCAGTTGAAAAAGCCCGATAGAGTCCCTAGGAGGCATTCCTCATCACCTTTTACTTCTCTGATGCCCTGTTGTGATCAGGCAGGTGTTAGACCCTGACCCTTTATTAACTTGGTTGAAATCATCAAGTGAGTACTTAGCTCATCTATATTTGCTAAGCTGAAATGGCAATGTAGATGGAGAGTATTACCCTGTTAAGAGAGCCCGACAGAGTCCCTCGGAGTCATTCCTCACCACCTTTTACTTCTCTGATGCTCTATTGTGTTCAAGCAGGCGTCAAACTTTGACTCTTTATTCACTTGGTTGAAATGAGCAAGTGGACATCGAGCCAATCTATATTTGTTAAGCTGAAATGGCAAGATAGATGTAGAGAATTATCCAATTGAGAGGGCCTGACAAAGTCCCTAGGAGGCATTCCTCACCACCTTTTACTTCTCTAATGCCCTATTGTGATTAGGCAGACATCATACCCTAACTATTTATTCACTTGGTTGAAATTATCAAGTGGACATTGAGCTCATCTATGTTTTCTAAATTGAAATGGCAAGGTATATGTAGAAAATTATCCGATTGAGAGAGCCCAACAGAGTCCCTAGGAGGCATTCCTCACCACCTTTTACTTCTTTGATGGCCTATTATGATAAAGTAGGCGTTAGACCCCGACTCTTTATTCACTTGGTTGAAATGATCAAGTGAGTATTGAGCCCATCTATGTTTGCTAAACTAAAATTATAAGGAAGACATAGATAATTACCTAACTGAGAGAGCCTGATAGAGTCCATGAGAGGTGAAAGTTCGTTAGGGATGTTAAGCCCTATAGAACTGGCCCAAGCTAACCAAGAGGGGGGGGTGAATTGGTATTTTAAAAATTTTCTTTTCACGAAGAAGTAAAATCTCATAAACCAAAATCACACCACAAAAAATAAGTGCGGAAATTAAAGTGCAGAAGCAAGAAACAAGAACACAAAGATTTATAGTGGTTCGGTCAACTCGACCTACGTCCACTCCCTGGAGGTGCCCTTCGAGTATTGAACTACAATCGTGACTCTCCTTTAGCCCCCACAGCTAGGCGGAGAAGCCTTTACAAAGAACCTCTTTTTGCCACCCCGGCAAGGCAGAGAACCTATCTCCTTTTTCTTCCTTCTGAAGCTGGTAGAGAACCACATTCAGATTTTTTTTTTCTTTTGTCCTACTATAAGCTTATATGTTGGGTGGACATCAATTTTTCTAGTTGAGAGAGCCCGATAGAGTTCTTGGGAGTCATTCCTCATCACTCTTTCCTCTTCACATCATTATAGGAATATGTGCTGGGTGATTGTGTTGAGTATTCTTACTTTATACTACTTTTGGTATATATGCCAAGAAGGGACCCTGCTGCAGGCACATACACTGCATAAAGGTGACCTTTTTTTTCCTTTTGTCATACTGTAGGCATATGAGCTAGGTGGATGTCAAATTACCTAGTTGAGAGAGTCTGATAGAGCCACTAGGAGGCATTCCTCACCACCCCTTATTACCTTCTTCCTACTATTTTGATACGAGTAGACACGTAGTTAGTTTACTCTACTATATTTCTTTTTGGGTTCATTCCTCGGCTCTGCTCTTACTATAGGGTAAGGTAAGGAGAATACACCACTAGTTTTTCACCTTTTTGGTTATCCCTTACTACTTTTCTCTTTGATTCCTTCATTGACTTTGCCCTTCCTATAGGGTAAGGCTAGGAAAAGACCCCACTACTTTTTCACCTTTTTGGTTATCCCTTACTACTTTTCTTTTTGGTTCTTTCCTTTGCTCTGCCCTTCTATAGGGTAAGGACAGGAGAAGACCCAGCTACTTTTTTACCTTTTGGTGATCCATTATATACTTTATTTTATTTCTTTCCTTGGCTATATTCTTGCCATAGAGTAAGGCCAAGAGAAGATCCCACTACTTGGTCACTATTCAGTGATCTTCTACTTACCTACTTTACTCTGGTTCTTTCCTCGGCTCATCAGTTACTATAGGGTAAGGCTAGGAGAGAATCCCACTACTTCTTCACCTTTTGGTGATCTCTACTTTACTTTGGTTCTCTTCTCGGCTCTGCCCTTACTATAGGGTAAGGCTAGGAGAGGATACCGCTACTTTTTCACCATTTTTGATGATCTTTATTGTTACTCTTTACTCCACTTCTTTTGTCACATTCCTTCAATACCAATATGTGTGGTTCACTAGTTTATTCGTCACTCCGGTTAGGGGTCTGTTTGTTGACATTGAATTTGTCAAACCTTTGGTCAAGAGGGTTAACTTGGTCAAAGTGACCAAGCTAGGCCTCATGATCTCACCCTAGCAATTCAGTGGGTCAAACCAAGTCTGTTGAGTCCAGACCAGGGACCTGGATAAACTTGGTTGACCAGGTCAACCCTATTTGACCCAAATCAACCCATACCCTTCCACTTGATTTCAAACACATTTTAGTGCCTCTTAAGTCCAAGTCTCTCCACCCTTGAACTTAGTGGATCAGACCCAATCCATTGGGCCCAGGCTTATGCCCTGGGTTAATCTGGTTGACCAGGTCAAACCAGGTTGACCCAATTAACTCTTTCGAGTCATATAAAGTTTTAATTCTATCCAAACCCTTCTTTGACTCAAATCTCTGATTTCCTTAGGTCAAATTGACTATATTGATTGGGTTGACCTTTGACTTGGTCAACCTAAGTATTACATGGTCAAGTTTGAGCCACTTAGGTCAAATTAGCCACATTTAATGCATTTAATTCATTCCAATCTTCCCTAGAGCCAAACCACAATCAAACTAATTCAATTTCTCTCTTAATTGACCTTAGATTGGATCTAGGTTGTTGATCATGGCTTTAATCCTTTAAATGCCTCTTTTGAGGTTCTTATAAAGGTCTCTAGCATTCTATTATCTCCAAGAGCTCTCCAAGTATGAGACTTGGCTTTTTGAGTTCTATGAGTATTTCTCCACCTTCTCGCACCCAAATCCATTGGTCAAAGGTCACAAGTGGCGAGATCTCCGGCCAACCAAGACCAAATTTGTTCCAAAGCATTTTGCATTCGATCCAAAGCATTTCAAGGCTTGAGTTCAACAAGAGAATTGTACAAGGATAGTCTTCAAGCTCAACCGTAAATATTATGAATTCATTCATTGGATGGAGGTAAAACCCTAACCCTAGTTAGAAACACCTATATCTAATTAGCATTCATAATATTGTGTTTTAAAAAATTCTAAAGTATCCCCATGATCTCTGTTCATGATTAGAGTTTAAGATTAAAATTTCATTCGATTCCATCCATATGATAATGAGAACGAGCCCAAAATCGAATTAGAGTTTTGGGTCATGAATTCAATCTCTTTGACAAAATCTGGACCATTGATCTTGCGATCAACAGTCATCTTTCCATTGTTCTACAGTTTAGATCAACCGTGGATCTTGATCCTGTGGCTCGGCTGTCCGTCTCGCTTAATCTAGACCATTTGTTCCAAATGGCGAAAGATCTGATGACGAAGATATTATTTACCCGTTAATTAGGCCCGTTAACTTCCAAAAATTCTAATAAATCCATTATAACTTAGAAACTCTCTATAATATCTCAAACTCTTCATATTTTAAATCTTAACCTTATATAATTATGGCCCCTTAATTTGATTTTAATTTGACCCTTAATTTAACTTTAATTAAAAATTACCTTTTTGCCCTTATTAAATAATTAAATTTTATTAAAATTTTAAATTTTTTCCAAACACTTGAAAACATCATTTTAGATCATTTCTGACCTTTGGGAGTGATTACAATCAGTTTGGAGTTGATTTGGATCAAAACACCTAAAATTCCCCTAATTAGACAATTTCGATAATTCCTTAATTGCCCGAATATTTGAAAATTCATAACTTTGCCTAAAAAAACTCCAAATCTAGCAAACTCAACACCTAATTATTCCTTGTAAGACATAATATTTAAATAAAATGCTAGGATCCTCAAACCTAGCATATTTCTCATTGTGATTTTTTAGAATCACTCATCCTAGCACATAAGAGGACCCGAGACCTTCCAAAATTGGCTAATATAACTTGAACTTTGAAGATCACTGCCCTAAGCATTAAAATGGATCAATAAACTAAAATTAATTAGAATAGACCCCAATCCATTAATATTAAACTTCAATTAAAGTTTCCCCTTTTAGCCTTCAACAAACTTGAACTTTAAATAACTTGAACTAATTATCTGACATATGACCTATGCAAGACCACACAAGCCTAGTACATATAAATAAATGTCCTAGGGCACCATTTCTAGCTCTAGGAATAGGGCCTATGTTTACTTCTTTCTACTTCTGTGATTTGATGATCTTGATTGTGGCATGAATATTAGTTGGCATGGTTTGTTCTGTTGTATTATAAGTAAGCTCTACTTTATTATATTTTTTATAATTTGCTTGTGATTGATGTGTGAGTTAGACTGCTCATAGGCTAGTGCTGCTTTGATACTAATCTAGTCTTATATAGGTGAGCACGCTCATGTAGCGCTAAAATAAGGGGGCAACCATCATTAAAGAATTAATACTAATGTTGTTTTCTATAGATGTTCCAGAGACTGCTTAGCCCCCCTTTAAAATTAATAGAGTGTCGCCAATTATGTTTACTTTTTTGCACTACTATTAATTACTTGTGATATGATATATTAAATTATTTGGAATGATTTTTGTTAGGATAACCATGCAAGAGTTTGAGTCTATATTTTTCTCTTTTAAATCTAACATAATTTGTAATATTTATTGAGTTGTGAAAGTCTTTAAAATTCTGGCATTTCAAATACTTGGTACCCAAAGAGAATAAGAAAGGCACACCTCTCAGAGAATTTCTTAGTCATTTGGGTACCCTTCCGGAGGATGAACCAAACAGAGCCCGAAGGAGACGATCCGAAGGGAGATGATTCAGAGAAAGACAATCCACTCAAAGATAGAGACTTGAAGACGAAATATCCGACTCTTAATACTTGCATCATTTATTAGGATTAGAATCCAAGTTGTTATCAGTGAGGTCTAGCCATCATTACTTTACTGTAGACCCTAGGTTATATTTATATGACACTTGCCATAGATTTTCTTACTATATTGTTTTGGTTATTTATATTGATATATTTATTTTATGTACATAGTAGAACTTGCTTGGTTTTTAGGTTTATTTCTTGCATGTGCTTGGCCTATTTTCACTAGGATCTCTAGGATAAAATTATTTTTATACTCATAACTAATATTCAAAATTTTAAAGTTTAAATAATTTAGAAATCTAACGATATAGGGAATAGCCGGAGCCATCCGAGGTTACATGCATATCAATGCATTCTTTTATCTCCTTCTAATAAGACACCTCCTTGCCTGTGGGTAGAGTCCTGATAATCTGGCCTATGAGGTTGAAGTGTTGGACTTTGGGAGGCCTGGTCTTTTCTAAAAATTATTTTATGATAGCATGTTTTTAAAATCTTATGCATACATGATTTTTACCTTTCAACTAGCATATATTACATTAGAAGCTAATTAAATTAAAACTTTAATTATATTAACTCTAAAAGTATTCACCCTACATAATTTTGGGGCTAATTAGGAAACTCTCTAGATGTCGGTCATACTTCCAAAACATTCGACCTACCTACTCATCTTTCATAAAGACTGGACTGCATGGATTTTATGCGCCTAGGTGGTTAGTTGGCTTTCCTTTTTAGGTAGGATATAATCCCAGGTACATTAGCTAGGACACGGGTGTTTGTGTTGGGTAGAACACTAAACCCACCTTAGATCTAAGATTTGAGGCTACTACAATGGGTTTTTTGTAGTATGCCTAAATAGTGGGTAAGTTCCTTCTCTTTAGGATCTATAAATCCTACTTATCTGTGTCATCTAGATGGCACCACTTCCATTTTTTTCTCTACATCCATTGAGTGTATGAGTTTCTTTCTCTCCTCAACTATCTTAGTCCCTCCGAATGTCAGTGTGAGCCGTAAATGTTGACTAAGCTACTTGAGCCCTTCTTTCCCTTTGAGTAGGAACTTCCTAGTCTCCCTTTTATATGCCAATCCCCTTCTTTACGAAAGAATAATATTGGATCCTTAATTTAGAGTTTTTTCAGACCCTAAGCTCGAGATATAATTAACCACAGGAGCTTGCGCCCGTGGGAAACAAAACTCCACCATCAAATAAACCCCACTCGAGCTGATATATCGTGTGGGGGAAACTTGTTGTTTTGATCAGGTCATATATATTACTACCCATTGGAGTGCATTGATAAGAGCCACTATCCTTAATGGTTAGTCATATGTACGATCTAATTTTTCCTTTCATTAGCCTATTTGTGAGGAGCGCGGAGGCCTGTAATTATTTTTATCCCTCGTGGTGGTGCGGTCATATACCCTCTACACTCTGCAGTTGACGGTATCCTTTCGGAGGTTCACATGTTTCTAGCGACCATGGTGGGACTCATTTTTCTCTCTATCTTTAGTTCTTATATTATTCTTCCTAGTGTGTACTCTATGATTGGTACTCCATAGATTAGATTCATTCTACTCATAGTTAGGATCATTTTCTTAGTTAGGTTCCCTTCTTAGCTAGGGGTTTCCCTTAGCTATGGTCCCTTTCCTTCCGGCCTTTTAGGTTATTCCATACCTTGTCAATTCTCTTCTTCCCATCGAGTTTCTGTGTTTTCTTAGGCTTCTCATCCTGAGACCACCAAGTAGGCCCTGATGCCTTACTATCTTTTATAGGTACTTGATACCTTAGAGTGGATTAGTTGTTGACAATAGCTCAGACGAGGAAGGAGACTTCCGATGTCAGACTACTAGCAAGCAACATATTCCATATTAAATGTCTGGAATGAGATTCAAGGATTCCCATTAAAGATCATCTGACACTCTTTCCACTAATGCTGGTCGTTTGCTATAGACTAGCGAACCTCCCTATCTTTTATAAATATTCCTATGTATTTATACTCCTTGAAAGGATTCTTCTTACTTTTCGGCAGTCTGTGTGGCCACAATAATTTATCCTCTACCATATAATATTTATTATGAAGAGTATAAGTCTATCCTTCAAGGTGATACACTGATACGCCATAGGGATGTTGGTCCTTCTATTTATGTACACAAAACACATTGTGCTAGTGCATAAAACCAATAATTCAATTCCAATTTCTAAAGGTGATACTGGTTCCATGCCCACCTAGGTTTATTAGGTGTGGTAATGTTGATCCAATGTCCCTATTTAATTTTTTTTCTTCTATCACTCATGATTTGATAGTTATTCTACCCAGTTTCACTTGGCACCCCCAAGTGTGGCATGGGATATCAAAACTAATAATTTAAACTTTCTTTAAGAGGTGATACTAAGTCCATACCCACCTAGGTTAATTAGATGTGGTGATGTTGATCCAATATCCTTAATTTAAATCCATTTTCTATAGGTTATACTGGGTCCATGCCCACTTGCATTAGTAAGGTGTGGTGATGTTGATCCAGTGTCCCTATGTTGATATGTTTCTTCTATCAGTCATGATATGATAGTTATTCTTACGCAGTTTCACTTGGCACCCCTGAGTGTGGTCTGAGATATCAAAACTAATAATTTAAACTTTCAATGAGAGGTGATATTGGGTCCGTTCCCACCTGCATTAGTTAAGTGTGGTGATGTTGATCCAATGTCCCTAAGTAAATTCCCTTTTGCCATCAGTCGTGATACGATAGTTGTGCTACCTAGTTTCACTTGGCACTCCCAAGTGTGGTCTGGGATATCAAAACTAATAATTCAAACCTTTTTGGGATGAGATACTAGGTCCATGCCCACCTATGTTAGTTAGGTATGATGATGTTGATCCAATATCTCTCTATTAATTTCTTCTCCCTATCCATTTCATTATATATATGCTCCCCAGTTTCACTTGATACCCCCAAGTGTGGTTTGGGATATCAAAAACAACAATTTAAAATCCATTTTTGAGATATGATATTGGATCCATACCAACCCACACTAGTCGGGGGTGGTAATGTTAATCCACTATTCATATATAAATTCTATTCATATTCCAATTTTGTTATGATTGTGCTCCACTGTTTCATTCGTGTAGCGAATATGGCCTGGGTTATCAAAGTCAACCATATCCCCCCTCTTTCTTATACTTTAAATCTTTTTCATAAAGTTGCTTAAGGAATTCCACTAGATTTGAATACCCGTGGTCGTGGCATTTTGTCCTCTATCACGAGGTATCTAAAAGTCAGTTTGGGAACTCTTAAATATTTTTTCCCTAAAGAGTTTTTTTATAATTTATTTTATTTTCTCCCTCACATCCCTATGCAAATTTGTGTCAGGTTGGTGTAAAGCTGACTTTTGCCTTCTATCCTACTACCTCGACAGGGTTAGGCACGTAGCTAGCCACTTAATTATTTGCTTAATCACTTAGTTAGGAGTGCTTAATAGAGCCCCTGAGAGGTATACCCCACCACTCCGACTCTTTAATCACTTGGTTAAAATGATAAAGTAAGTATTGAGCCCATATATATTTGCTAAGCTAAAATGGCAAGGCAGATGTAGAGAATTACATAGTTGAGAGAGCCTTATAGAATCCCTACAAGGCATTCCTTACCACCTTTTACTTCTTTGATGTCCTGTTGTGATCTAGTAGGCATTAAACCCTGACTCTTTATTCACTTAGTTGAAATAATCAAGTGGATATCGAGCTCATCTATATTTTCTATGCTGAAATGGCAAGGTAGATGTAGAGAATTACCTAGTTACGAGAGCCCGACAGAGTCCCTATAAGGCATTCCTCACCACCTTTTACTTCTCTAATGTCCTATTATGATCATGTAGGCGTCAGACCCTGACTCTTTATTCACTTGGTTGAAATGATCAAGTGAGTATTGAGCCCATCAATATTTGCTAAGCTGAAATGGCAATGTAGATGTAGAGAATTACCAAGTTGAGAGAGCCCGAAAGAGTCCCTATGAGGCATTCCTCTCCTCCTTTTACTTCTCTGATGCCCTATTGTAATAAAGCAGGTGTCAAACCCCGACTATTTATTCATTTGATTGAAATGATCAAGTGGACACCGGGCCTATCTATATTTGTTGAGCTGAAATGGCAAGCTATATATAGATAATTACTTGGTTAAGAGGACCCGATAGAGTCCCTCGGAGGCATTCCTTACCTCCTTTTACTTCTCTGATACCCTATTATGATAAGGCAGATGTCAGACCCTCCCTGAATCTTTATTCACTTGGTTGAAATGATCAAGTGAGTATTGAGCCCATCTATATTTTTTAACCTGAAATGGCAAGGCAAATGTAAAGAATTATACAGTTGAGATAACCCGACAGAGTCCCTGGGAGGCATTCCTCACCACCATTTACTTCTCTGATGCCTTATTATGATCAAGCAGGCGTAAGACCTTAACTCTTTATTCACTTGGCTGAAATGATCAAGTACACATCGAGCCCATTTATATTTTTTAAGCTAAAATGGCAAGGCAGATGAAGAGAATTACCCAATTGAGAGAGCCCGATAGAGTCCCTAAGAGGCAATCCTCACCACCTTTTACTTCTCTGATGCCCTATTATGATAAAGCAGACGTCATACCCTGACTCTTTATTCACTTATTGAAATGATCAAGTGGACATCGAGCCCATCTACCTTTGCTAAGCTAAATTGGCAAGGCAGATGCAGAGAATTACCCGGTTAAGAGAACCCAATAGAGTCCCTAGGAGGCATTCCTCACCACCTTTTACTTCTCTGATGCCCTATTGTGATCAAGCAAACATCATACCCTGACTCTTTATTCACTTGTTAAAATAATCAAGTGGACATCGAGTCCATCTATATTTTCTAAGCTAAAATGGCAAGGAAGATATAGAGAATTATCCAGTTGAGAGAGCCCGATAGAGTCCCTAGAAGCATTCCTCACAACATTTTTCTTCTATGATGCACTATTATGATCAGGCAGGCGTTAGACCCTGACTCTTTATTCACTTGGTTCAAATTATCAAGTGAGTATTGAACCCATCTATATTTTTTAAACTAAAATTATAAAGTAAACATAACGAATTATGTAGTTGAGAGAGCTTGACAGGGTCCCTGAGAGGTATTGCATTCCTCACCACTCTTTCCTCTTTATATCATTGCAGGCATATACATCGGGTGATTGTGTTGAGTGTTCTTACTTTGTACTACTTTTGGCATATGCACCAAGTAGAGACCCTGCTGCTAGCACATATACTAGGCATAGATGACTTTTTTTCTTTTTGTCCTACTATAGGCATATGTGCCCGATGGACATCAGGTTTCCTGGTTGAGAGAGCCAACAAAGTCACTGGGAGACATTTCTCACCACTCTTTCCTCTTCACATCATTGTAGGCATATGCATCGGGTGATTATGTTGAGTGTTCTTGATTTGTACTACTTTTGGCATATGCACTAAGTAAAGACCCTACCATTGGAACATATACCAAACAAAGGTGACTTTTGTTCCTTTTGTCTTACTATAGGCATATGCGCTGGGTGGACATCAGGTTTTCTATTTGAGAGAGGCTGATAGAGTCCCTGAGAGTCATTCCTCATCACTCTTTCCTCTTCACGTCATTACAGGCATATACGGCTGGGTGATTGTACTGAGTGTTCTTACTTTATACTACTTTTGGCATACATGCCAAGAAGGGACCCTGCCGCAGGCACATACACATGGTAGAGATGACCTTTTTTCCTTTTGTCATATTACAGACATGTGTGTCAGGTCGATGTTAAATTACCTGGTTGAGAGAGCCCGACAGAGCCACTGGGAGGCATTCCTCACCACCCCTTATTACCTTCTATCCTATTATTTTGATACGAGCAGGTATGTAGTTAGTTTACTCGACTACTTTTCTTTTTATGTTCTTTCTTCGGCTCTGCCCTTGCTATAGGGTAAGGCTAGGAGAAGACCTCACTACTTTTTCACCTTTTTAGTGATACCTTACTAATTTTCTCTTTGATTCTTTCCTCGTCTCTACCCTTGCTATAGGGTAAGGCTAGGAGAAGACCCTATTACTCTTTCACCTTTTTTGTGATCCCTTACTACTTTTCTCTTTGGTTCTTTCCTCACCTCTGCCCTTGTTATAGGGTAAGGATAGGAGAATATCCCACTACTTTTTTACCTTTTGGTGATCCCTTGCATACTTTACTTTGGTTCTTTCCTTAGCTCTTCTCTTGCCATAAGGTAAGGCTAAGAGAAGAGCCCACTACTTGGTTACTATTCAGTGATCTTCTACATGCCTACTTTACCCTGGTTCTTTCCTCGGCTCTTCCCTTACTATAGGGTAAGGCCAAGAGAGAATCCCACTACTTTTTCACCTTTTGGTGATTTCTACTTTACTTAGGTTTTCTCCTCGGCTCTGCCCTTGCTATAGGGTAAGGCTAGGAGAGAATACCACTACTTTTTTACCCTTCTTGATTATCTTTACCATTAATCTTTACTCCACCTCTTTTGTCACATTCAATCAATGTCAACATGCGCGGTTCACTAGTTTGTTTGCTGCCCCTATTGGGGGTCCATTTGTTGACCATGAATTTGTCAAACCTTTGGTCAAGAGGGTTGACTTGGTCAAACTGACCAAGCTTGGCCCCAAGACCTCACCCAAGTAATTTAGTGGGTTGAACCAAGTCTGTTGAGACAAAAACCAGACCCTAGGTCAACATGGTTGATAAGGTCAACCCGGGTTGATCCAAATCAACCCGGGTTGACCCAAATCAATCCATACCCTTCCACTTAATTTCAAGCACATTTCAGTGCTTCTTAAGCCCAATTCTCTCCACCCTTAGACTCAATAGATCAGACCTAACCCATTGGGCCCAGGCTTGTGCCCTGGGTCAACCAAGTTGACCAGGTCAACCCAGGTTCACCTAGTTAGCTCTTTCATGTCATATAAAAAGTTCTAATTCCATCCAAACCCTTCTTTGACTCAAATCCCTGACCTCCTTAGGTCAAATTGACTATATTGACTGGCTTGACCTTTGACTTGGTCAACCTAAGTCTTACATGGTCAAGTTTGACCTAATTAGGTCAAATTAGCCCTATTTAATGCATTTAATTCATTCCAATCTTCCCTAGAGCCAAACTATGACCAAACTAATTTAATTTCCCTCCTAATTGACCTTAGATTGGATCTAGGCCGTTGATCATGGATCTAATCATTTAAATACCTCTTTTAGGGTTCTTTGAATGGTCTATTGCATTTCTATTCTCTCTAAGAGCTCTCTAAGCCCGAGACTTGGCTTGTGTGAGTTCCTTGAGTTTCTCTCCACCTTCCCCCACCCAAATCCATTGGTTAAAGGCCAACGACGGTGAGATCTCCAGCTAATCGAGACCAAATTTTTTCCAAAGCATTTTGCACTCAATCCAAAGCATTTCAAGGCTCAAGTTCAATAGGAGAATTGTATGAGGACAGTCTACATGCTCAATCATATGAAGATATTTCAAATCCCTTCATTGGACTGAGGTAAAACCCTAACCCGAGTTAGAAACACCTAGATCTAATTAGCATTCATAATATCACATTTTAAAAACTTTAATGAATCCCCATGATCTCTATTCATGATTAGGTTTTAAGTTTAAAATTTCATTCGATTTCATCCATCCGATCGTGAGAACAAGCCCAAAATCAAATTCGGTCTCTTGGACAAAATCAGGACCATTGATCCTACGATCAACAGTCATATTTCCATCATTCTACGGTTTATATCAACCGTGGATCTTGATCCCATGGCACTGTTGTTTGTCTGGCTTGATCTAGACCATTCATTCCAAATGGCAGAAGATTGGATGGCGGAGAGCTTTTGCTGAAGTGGTTAATTAAAACCGCATTCCGCGGTTTCTTTTACCACATCATGAGGCAATACTTACCGGCGGCGCAATCATTATGCCTCCAGGCAATGATTGGTCGTGGACCGCGAATTGAATCCGAGACTGCCACCTGGTGGCGCCACCGCATTTTAAATGGGCGAACCCAAGCTAGCCAAATGTCGTCTCCAAAGTCGCTAACGCTTTTTTATTTTTAAAACAAATTTTAAATTTTAAGTGTTTTTTTTTTTGAATATTTCATTTGTATAATTGATAAATTATATTAAATAAAAAAATACAAATATATAATATATTATTATATATTTTTGAAAAATATTTATTTTAATTAAAATATATATCACTTAATTATTTATATATATATTAAGTAATTTTAAAAAATAATTTTTTTTAATTTAATTAATAATTAATTATAAATATTATAGTTTTTAAATATTTTACAATTTTAGATCAATAATTTTAAAATTTTTATTAATTTGAAATTATTTTTTATTATTTAATTATTGTTATTTTAGATAATTATTATCTATATTAATTGTTTATTATTATTTAAGTAAATAAATATACTATTATTAACCATTTTTAAATAAAAAATATTAATAATAATATTTTAATTAAAACCAGAGAATTTCTTTTAGTTAAATTTAAATTAAAGAATATGCTTCTATTTAAAATATTCTAATTAATTAATTACTTAAACTATTTAGTTAATAATTAATTAATTTAATATTAAATTATTTTAAAATTAATAAAAAATTATCCTTTAAATTATTTTAGATTATTAAAAAAATTCTAGAAACTATTAATCTTTAATTTAATTTAATTAATATTATTTTATAATATTTTGATTACTTTATTACTTTAAACTTAAAAAATTCATAATATTTTTGTTTTAAATCAGATTTAAGCATAAAATCCCTTCAAATTTTTTGAAAATATGTATTTTAATTTGAAAATATTTTCATATATCAAATTTTTATTTTTTTGGCATATTTTTTTATTACTTAATTTTTTGGATATTTGAATATTATTTAAATAATTAATATTATAATTATTTTAAAATTAAAAATTTATTTTCAATTTTTTTTAAACTTCTTTTTGTGGCTAGTAGATCTCTCAAACTTTTATAATTGGGATTATTTTTAATTATACTATTTTCTTAAAATTATATTTATTTAATATTTATGTATTTTAAATCATTTTAAAGTTATGTATTATTAAATCAATTTAATTTTGGGAGGATCCACTTAATGAGATTTTAAACATGTATTATGCTTATGAATGGCATCATGGGGGGAGGATTAGTAGGTGATTGAGTCTCAATCATTCACTAATCACTTCGTTAAGTGCGCTTATCCTTTTCTTTTATCATATTTTGCTTGTGTGAGACGCACGAGCACCTAGCTTAGGTCGTCCTAGATTTTAGTGTTTGGCGTATTTACTATTTTGGCACTTCCTTGCATGTTTTCTAAGGGTTAGACCAAAACTTGATTTAAAACCTGCTTAATGTAGTTACACCCTGAGGGCAATAATTAAGGACATGTCTAGCAAACTTAGAAAAATTCTACGAGATAGGGTAGATCCTTGAATAACCTAAAATCTCAAACACTTGAACTTAGTGACATCCTAAACATTCCAGATTTTTCTAAGAATTTTTAGGAGCCTTTAGACCCCTTAATTAATAAACCCTAATTTACCTACGATAACTTCCAAAAATTCTAATAAATCCATTATAACTTAGAAAATTCCCCATAATATCTCAAACTCTTCATATTTTAAATATTAACCTTAGATAATTAGGGCCCCTTAATTTGTTTAATCTGACTCTTAATTTAACTTTAATTAAAAACTACCTTTTTACCCTTATTAAATAATTAAAAATTATTAAAAATTCTAAATTTTTCCCATACACTTGGAAACATCTTCTTAGGTTATTTTTGACCTTTGGAGGTGATTACAATCAATTTAGAGTTGATTTGGATCAAAACCCGTAAAATAGTCCTAATTAGATAATTTTGATAATTCCTTAATTGCCCGAATATTTAAAAATTCATAACTTTGCCTAGAAAACTTCAAATCCAGTAAAATCAAATCCTAATTACTCCTTGTAAGACCTAATATTTAAATAAAATTCTGAGATCCCCAAACCTAGCATATTTCTCATAGAGACCTTTAGGAACCCCTTAACCTAGCATATAAGAGGACTTAGGACCTTCCAAAATTGGCTAATATAACTTAAACTTTGAAGATCACTGCCCTAAGCATTAAAATGGATTAATAAGCTAAAATTAACTAGAATAGACCCCAATTTTTTAATATTTAAACGTTAATTAAAGCTTACCCTTTTAGCCTTCAACAAACTTGTACCTTAGACAACTTGAACTAATTGTCTGACATATGACCTATCCAAAGTCACACAAGCCTACTATACACATATAAATGTGCTAGGGCACCACCTCTAGCTCTAGCATTAGGACCAATGTTTACTTCTTTTTGCTTCTATGATGTGATGATCTTGCTTGTGGTATGAATTTGGTTGACTTGGTTTGTTCTTTTGTGTTGTGATTGAGCTCTACTTTTTTATATTTTCTATACTTTGCTTGTGATTGATGTGTGTGTTAGATCTCCCATGGGCTAGATCACTTTGATACTAATCCAGTCGTATGCAAGTGGTCACGCTCATGTAGTGCTAAAATAAGGGGGGCAATAGCATTAAAGATTTAATACTAATGTTATTTTCTATAGGGCTTTAGAGACTACTTAGCCCCTCTTTAAAATTAAAAGAGTGTGACCAAGTGTGTTTACTTTTTTGCACTACTATTAACTGCTTGTGATGTGATCTATTAAACTGTTTAGGATAATTTTTATTAGGATAACCATGCAGGAGTTTGAGTCTAGATTTTTCTCTTTTATATGTAATATAATTTGTAATATTTATTGAGTTCTGAAAGAATTTAAAAGTCTGACATATCAAATACTTGGTACCCAAAAATAATAAGAAAGGCCCCCCTCTCAGGGAATTTCTTAGTCATTTGGGTATCCTTCCGTAGGACTAACCAGACGGAGCCCGAAGGAGACGATCTGAAGGGAGATGATCTGAAGAAGGATGACCCATTCAAAGACAAAGACTTGAAGAAGAAATGCCCGACTCTTAAGACTTGCATCATTTATTAAGATTAGAATCCAGGTTATTATCAGTGGGACCTGACCACCATTACTTTTCCGCAAACCCTGTGTTGTATTTATACGACACATATCATGGACTTTGTTACTTTATTGTATTGGTTATTTATATTGATATGTTTATTTTTTGTGCACAGTAAAACTTGCCTGCTATTCCTAGGTTTATTTCTTACATATGCTTGGCCTATTTTCACTAGGCTCTTTAGGATAAAATTATTTTTATACTCGTAACTAATATTTAAAATTTTAAGATTTAAATAATTTAAAAATCTAACAACCTAGGTAATAGCCAGAGCCGTCTAGGGTCACATGCATATCAATGCATTCTTCTCTATCCTTCTAATATGACACCTCCCTGCTTGAGGTAGAGTCTAGAAAATCTGGCCTATGAGGATGAAGTGCCAGACCTGGGGAGGCCCAGTCTTTTCTAAAAATTATTTTTATGTAAGCATATTTTTAAAATCTTATGCATACATGATTTAGACCTTTCAACTAGTTTGTATTGCTTTAAAAACTAAATAAATTAAAACTTTAATTGCATTAGCTCTAGGAGCATTCACCCTACATATGTTTGGGTCCAATTAAGAAACTCTCTAGACATCAGCCCTACTTCCAAAACATTTGACTTACCTACCCATCTTTCATAAAGACTGGATTGCATGGATTTTATGCGCCTAGGTGGTTAGTTGGCTTTCCTTTTCATGCAGGATATAAGCCTAGGTACATTAACAAGGACATGTGTGTTAGTGTTGGGTAAAACACTAAACCCACCTTAGATCTCAGATTCAAAGTTGCTACACTGGTGTTTCATAGTATGCTTAAATAGCAGGTAAGTTCCTTCTCTTTAGGGAATATAAATCCTACTTATATGTGTCACATAGATGACGCCACTTTCATTATTTCTCTCTACGTGCTCTGAGTGTATGAGTTTCTATCTCTCCTTAACTGTCTTAGTCCCTCTGGATGTCAATGTGAGCCGTGCATATTGACTAAGCTACTTGAGCCCTTCTTCCCTTTGAGAAGGAACTTCATAGTCTCCCTTTTGTGTGTTAATCCCCTTCTTTGGGAAAGAATAATATTGGATCCTTAATCAAGAGTTTTCTTGGGCCCTAGGATTGAGATGTAATTAACCACGGGGGCTTGTGCTTATGGGAAAGAAACTCCACCATCAAATAAAACCCACTCGAGCTGATGTATCAGGTGGGGGAAACTCATTATTTTATTAGGTCGTATATATTACTACCCATCGAGGTGCGCTAGCGAGAGTTACTATCCTCAATGGTTAGTCATATGTATGATCTAATATGCCCTTCCATTGACCCTTTTGCTAGGATCATGGAGGCATGCGATTGTCTCTATCCCTGTGGGTGGTGCGATCATATACCCTTTGCACTCTACAGTCAGTGGTGTCCTTTCGGAGGTCCACACTTATATCTATGAAATTTTTTCTTTTTTTCTTGGAAATTGATTATGTCTGATAATGCTTAGGATACTTAATGGCATGTCTATGCTATTGGTTTTTTATTATTATTCCTATCCATTTTTCACATTGTCATGCTTTTTGTTTATTGTTGTTTCAGCAATTTATATGTAGTTCAATTTTTGTTATTCTTACAAATAATTCTCATTGAATTGTTAAGATTTCTTTCACACCCTAATCCAATTTTTTACAATGTTTACTCTTTAAGTAATCAAGGGGAATTTTAAAACCTAAATCGGTTGAAGAAGATTTTTATCTGCTTTGTCTCTTTAATTGACCTTTTGGGGTTATTTATCTCCCTCTACACCAATTTTGTGCTTCTATGGTTTTATTATAGGACTTAGTCACTATTGTAGTTGATCAACAAAAGATAAAATCCTAGCCATAGAAGTACTCCCATCTATTTTACCATTGGGCTATAATGTTTTAGAATAAAATTGAATTTATGTTTAAGTTGATCAAATTATTAAACTAAGATTACACTTCTAGAAGGAAGTACAAGAATTGTGCATATAGACTTATATCTACTTGGAGTGGATTGTTAGTTAGCCACCTAAGCGCTTTAAAAAAATAATATTTCAGTTATAAATAGAATGCATGATAGGCAAGTTATTGTTCATTTAATAATGAGGGGTTTATAATTCAGATTTAAATTAGGGTTTAAAAATTCTAGTGATTCTAATGCTCCTAATTAATGCAATTGAAAATGAAATTTTCTCTAACTTCTAAATTTTTTATATGCAACTATTACAATATATATATCCAGTTTTCTATGAAAAAACTAGCAAGATAACAACTTTATACTAACATGAATAGCATAATTGACCCCATCATTAGGTTGTCTCGCGATTGTTGCTAGCATGTGTGATTTTAATTCCTATAGCAAAAAAAAAGTAAATAAGCATTAAATGTTCACATGAAAGTAAAGGTTGGTGTTTTAAAATGACACTTCATACTGTACAAGCTTCATACGGAGCCATAAATACACTTAACTAAAAATTATTATTGTAAGTAAACTCAATTAGAGGAATGTGGTCATGATAATTTCCACAAAAATTCAAAATACATAATCTTAATAGATCTTTTAGTGCTTATATATTTCTCTCAGACTATTTATCAATTTGAGAATGAATGTCATATTGAAATATATTTTAGTACCCAAAACTTATTGAATTCCCCTCCATAGTCTAGAGGTAAGCCTATCATCTCTGACAAAAATTATAACCTATAGTATCCCATGTAACTAATAATCTTACACATATATACCTATGCCAATCTATCTATTGAATCAGACTCTCCAATTGGAATGAATTGAGCAGACTTCATCAAACGATCAACTATAACTCAAATGGCACCATGTCATTGTCTCAACATGGGAAAACCCATAGAAAAATCCAAGGTCACCTCTCCATGTTCACTCTAGAATGGGTAATGGTTATAAAAAATCTCCTAGTCATTGATGCTATACCTTTACTAAGTGATACACTTCACATTTTGAAATAAAATCTACAAAATCCTTTTCAATCTCATCCACCAAAATATATCTTTTAAAACACCATATATTTTACTGCTTCCTAGTTGAATAGTGTAGCATAAATAGTGAGCCTCATGTAGAATATTTTGTTTCAGATCTCTAAAATTAGGACCCCATAATAATTTAGATTTTTTACTAGATCTGATCTGATCATTCAATCTTGAATATTCTTAATCTAACTTCTTAGCTTCCTGAATATTTTCCTAAAAAGAATGTTGTATGATTATTTGAGCCAATATACTAGAATCTTCATTAGCAAAAGAAATCACCTCCAACTGTAATCTCTCTATATCCCATATCAGGTGTAACAGCCCAAAAATTTGAAAAGAATTTTAAAATAAAATTTAATTTTTTTTAGCTAGTGCAATTTAGTATCATGCTTTAGAGTGTTGAGGCACCAATATTGAGAGCCTAATGGTGCCAGAAATAACCACCGTGGTATTTGAGTCTCTGTTCTACTATAATTCTAGATTCAACATGTTGCGTTGCGCCATTATGTTAGAGCATTATAGTGCTAGTCCATTAACTACATTTTTATATATTTTGAAAAATCTAAATATCTCTACCATTCCCTCTCCCTTATACTCATTCTTCTTAGCTTGACTAGGAAGGAGGGGGAAGAGAGGAAGAGAAGAGGAGTGAGAAGTGGTGAAAGGAAGCTCTTCATGTTTTTTTTAACTACTATCCCTATTACAAAAAATATTCTATTTTTTAAAGATAACTATTTTCTTACTTCTATATAGATGATTTTGATTTATATTGATCATATCTCTCTTAAATCTGCTAAAAATACATTATCTCTTGATTTGTTAAGCTTTTAATACGTAACTTTTGATATGTTATATATTTTATCATTATGAATGATTTTCTATAATTTTATTACATTTTCATTAATTAAATATATGAATAAGAATTTTTATTTAAAATGAGTAAAAACATGTAAGTTGAAAATGGGTTCAAAAGTAAGGTATACTAATTTGATATAATAAGATTAAAAAGTGATTTTGTTGAAATGGTTGATGTTATGAGTATTTATTGAGGATGTATTGAATTGATATTAAGTAATTTGATAGAAATGATGTGCTAATTTATATCGGATATATGATACGATAACTCCACATGATATCCTCAAGATACATTTATTCACTGAAGGGAGCCATAAGGTGTCGGGGCTACTAATTCATGATTACTAATGGGAGTCATGAGGAGTTTATTGATTGGCTTTCATAAGGGGTGACTGATAGTCTGATACTGCAATTATAAGTATGGGAGTAAGATTTAGATGCCCTTATCTGAATATCTGATACATGATGTATTAATACCAATATTGATTACTATTACTGATATTATATTGTTAGTTATACTAATTACTATTATTGATACTATAATGATATAATTATTAATATTATACTAATATCATTACTGATTAATGTTATGGATATTATATAAATTTGATTATTGATTATTGTTATTGATACTATATTAATACCATTTTTAATTATTGGTACTAATATTATTTTAATATCATTATTGATTAATGTTATTGTTATTGATATTATATTAATATTATTATTAATTTATGGATGTGAATTAGTGAATGATAAGATTGATTGCAATTGATTGAATGATTATGATAGACTAGTTGATAAATTAATATGGTTAACTAGCATAAATAATATATATGAGTGCATAATTTTCTTATACAAGTTACAACATCTCTTTTGTCTTGCATTGATTTTAGTTATCATATTTTAGTTACTTGCTAGGCTGTATGCTCATTATATAGTTTTTACATATTTTCAGGAAAGGGTAAGAACCATATGGAAAAGGAACTAGACAGCATACATAGTTTTTATTTTAGCACTTTTAAATCATTTTATAATCATAATGTATTTAGCATGATCAACTGGTTTTTTTGAATCACGACTATTGTATACATGATATTTTGGGCTTGTAATAATTATACACATGGATGAATATAAATACATTTCTTTTTTGCTATTTATTTGAATTTGTAAGATTTAGTTAAATGTAATTAACTAGTTATAACAAAGATACAATTCTTCCCAATGTTAATTCAGGGATGTGACATTAGGGATTCATCAAAAGTAAGTTAAATATATGATAAGCTATAAGACTTCCTACTTAGAGCATATGCTACCACATTAGCCTTGTCATATTAGTATTGAATAGTCAGATCATAATTGTTAATGAACTCAAGCCATCCATTTTACTTTAGATTCAAATCCTTTTAAGTAAATATGTATTTCAAACTCTGATGATCACTAAAAATCTCACACCTAACATCGTACCTATAAAGTCTCTAGATTTTCAAGAAAATAACACAGCAACAAGTTCTAGATCATGTGTTGGATAATTCCTCTTGAGTTATTTTAGTTATCTATAAGTATAGGCTATCACCTTTTTATGCAACATTTGAACACATCCCAGTCCATTTAGTGAAGCATTACTAAATATCTAAAATCCTGTTGTACCAGTTAGAAGAGCCAAAACTAGAGTAATGTCAAATAATCCTTCAATGTCTAAAACTCTCCTCATAATTTGAAGTCCAGACAAAAGCCACTAACATGCAAGTTATTCTTGTAAAAGGTGCATAAATCTAAGAAAAACCTCTCAAAATTTTATATAATATCCAACCATACTAAAAAAATTACATACTTCAAATACACTAGTAGGCCTTAATCACTCAGTAATTACCTAAACTTGCTAGGGATCTATAAAAATACCAGTACTATTCACCATGTGCCCAAAAAAAGTAATACTCCACAACCGAAACTCATATTTAAAGAATTTTTAATATAGTTTATGCTACCTTAGAGTCTCCAAAACAATCATTAGATGTCTGGCATGATCTTCCTCAGAAGTAGAATAAACCAAAATGTCATCTATGAACACTATCAAAAAATTAATCCAAAAAAATATTTGAACACTCAGTTCATCAAATCCATAAAGATGGTCGATGCATTCATCACTTCAAAAGGCATGTGTAAGAACTCATAGTGTATGTATCTCCCCTTATGACTCCCATTTAGTGAACTCTTTATAACTACCAATTAGTAATCACATGAAATAATCACCCTAACTCCATATTACTCTATCAATCTCTAGCTTCTTATGACTTCAAAATTAATGATCATGTGGATCTTGAGGGTAATCATGTGGGGGTATCCTATAAATATCTGATGTCAATCAGCACATTCTTTCTATCAGATTAGTATCACATTCTAATATCACAAACTAGTATTATATTATAGTGTATATCAATCATTTCAACACATTATATATTCTAGTTTATCATATCAAATCAGGATATATTATTTTTCTTACTAAAAATAATGTACTTTTTTTATCTTAAAGAATAGTAATTCTTTTTAGTTGATATCATGTAGGAATGTCTCAAAAAAGTTGAAAATTTTATAAATATTGAACTAGCACTGCGATGCTCATAATATTAGCACTATAGTGTTGATAACACCCTTGCGCCAAATTAGGACATCAAAACACTAGAGCATCAGGAAAATGTTGATTAATTTTGAATCCATGTTGAATAAAAAATTAGTGTTACAACACATCATAATATCGTAGCATCAAAAATCAGCATTGCAGAATCGGAGTCTCAGGAATTTGAGCACTGAGGCTTCAAACTGCACAACGTCATAGCACCGAATGACACATTCAAGCATCATAGTTATTAACTTTTGGAGTGTGAGGGAAAATATGTTGATGAAATATGGATTCATGACAAATTATGCTAGCGACACACTAGGTCAGCCAATATTCATAATAGGTCTATCCAGCATCTTGGAGAAACCTACTTAGCAGAATTCACATTATAACATTATAATACTAACATGTCGAGCATCACGGTGTCTGAGTCCACTTAAATACTTATTATAAATAGTTTTTTAGTCTTTTTTGTGTAGAGGGTTCTTCCATTTTAGTGAGTTCTAAGTGCTTAATTATAGTGCCACCTTAGAGTCAAGTCTAGGGGAGATTAGAGGAGAGAAAGATATAACAATTGGATTGGTTGGCCTACCATATTGTGAGAAAGAAGTTAATAAAAGAAGATAGTAGTGTGTACTATTCAGGTGATATCTATTTTTACTTTTCTCCTTGTACTTTCTTTTTTGAACAACCAATGAAATCTATTTTATTTTATTATAATTTTGTGGCTAGCTAAAACACTTAGTTTTGGGCTAATGATATGAAGCTTAAGTAATTACTAATGTAGACTCTTATGCTTTATTAAATTAATGGATGTTTTCAATATTTCTTATTCTTAATTTAATTTATATAATGGCCATGTGTAGAGTTAAAATATAGTGTGATATTTTGCCTCGATGGAGGAATATTGAAATAATTAGGAGTATTAAAATGAAACTCTTGCATGCCTAGACATAATATGTTTCGTTTTCTAGAATCTATGGAGAAATAATAATTATAGGACCTTCCTTCACTTTCCTATAAGCATAATAGAGATGTAAGGATGCATAAGCTCTGATTCATAACCAACATAGGAGAGACTACTTAGGAAAGCTTTGGAAATTCATTGTCGTTAGTACAAAATATTTTACATACAAGTATCTTATCTTTCTTATACATTTCTTAGTTAAGATAGAATCCCAACTTGATTTTCATTGTGTAGGATAAACATTCTAGCTAAACAAGAAGTACTACCACATTTGTAGCATAGCAGAATACTTACTTATGCGATTAACACTCTCTTATTAATTTTTATTACTTTATTGAAATGTGAACATGCATTATTTAGTGGACATTTATATGAAAGAGAACCTAAGTATATTTTACACACCTCTACTTCCCATTATCAAATGTTTGGCACTGTAGTCAGGGAAGTTGCATGCTTTCATGAAAATTTATTTATAATATTAAAAGAGATATATATAATTATAATTTTATCATGTCTTAAATCTTATTATTTATTTATTTTAAAATTTTTAAAAAAATTACCTATTGTTATATTATTTTTTATAATTTAATTATTTTATTATTGGTTTATGTGTAGTAGATCTTGTATGGAACCTTTGTTGTTTGATTTATAGATTTAGATGACCCTTATAAACATTAAAAAATCCAAAATAATTGTAGATTAAGAATGGATAAACCAAATCTAGATTAGACCATCCTAAACCTCTTAGGAGTATGCCAATCCTATAGTAGATGGATTTCATCAAAGTATCAATAGACCTAGTATCCAAGCTAATAATTTTGAGCTAAAACCTGCCAATAATTTTGAGTTAAAACCTACCATAATTCAGTTGGTTCAAAATTTCTAGTTTGAGAGAACTCCTATTAAGGATCCCATTCTATACTTAACTAGCTTCTTAAAAATTTGTGCAATATTCAAGTACAATGGTGTTAGAGATAGCACTGGTAGGCTTCATTTGTTTCTATTTTTACTAAGAGACAAAGCTAACATGTTGTTGAATTCCTTATTCCTATGATCTATAACTACTTGGAATAAGTTGGCACATAAATTTCTAACTAAATATTCCCACCTTCTAAAACTACTGAGCTTAGAAATGAAATAACATATTTTCCCCAATTTTAAGGAGAGTCTATCTATGAAAGTTGTGAAAATTTTAAGAACATGTTTAGAAAGTTCCCTCACCATATTTTGCTTGATTGGTTGGTGATTCAAACTTTATATGATGGGCTTGTACAATTCCTTAGGTTAATAATTGATGCAGCAGCTGGAGGATTATTACTGGCTAAACTTTTTGATGAGGCTTAGGAATTTAAAGAGGAAATTTCAATAAATAATTTTTCGTGGTCTTCTATTATGGTGAATTCTAAGAGCATAATCAATGTTTATGAGTCAGATTCTTTATCAATTTTGATTGCTCAAGTAGCTTCCATATCTAAGAACTTGGATAGTTTAGAGTTAGTTCAAGGTGTGACTCACATATGTTTTTGGAAGAACAAGATTTAAATTATGTTGGCGAGAATCATGCTCAATGGGTTGAGAATGTTAATACCATTGGAGTACAAAAAAATTCCTATTTTAATAATTATAACCTAGGTTGGAGGAACACCCCAACTTTAGTTGGAATAATAATAGTGGTGAAACTAATTATTGGAATGCATGTCAATCTAATTCTAGAAGAAATTGGAGCAATCCTCAAAAACTTATAGTAAACCCTAGGCATTATTATCCTTTAGGATTTAATTAAAATAATCAATTAAGAGATAGGAAGACATCTATGGAGGAGTTAGTGATTGAAATGAGACATTAATTGCAAAGTCAAGTTGCTTCAATCAAGAATTTAGAAAATTAATTTGGATAACTAACAATTTATTTTAATAGTAGAGCTCATGGCACCTTGCCCAATAACATTGAATTTAATTCAAAGGAGAAAAGAAAGATCATAGCTAGGAGAATTTAAGGAGTAGTAGTGATAGCACCCAACCAAAATGACATATCTAGGCATAGTATGGCTAAAGACTTAAAACTTATAGCAGATGATAGACAACTTAATTGTGTTATATGATGTTGAGCATATATTTAGTTTCTTTGCAATATTTAGTTATGTCTTTTTGTTAATTATTTATGTTATTTTATTATTATAATAGTTTTTGTTTTTGTAAAGTTAAAATTTTCAATTAAGTTAAATTCCCTATATTGCTTAGTTGTTGAAATTTTCCTCTCCATAGCACTTACACTTTGATAGCTAAATTAATTAGATAAAAAATAGTAATTAAAAATATTTAAGATTAAGAATAATATAAAATCATAAGTGATAAATTGAATGAACAAAGATCAACAATTTATAATTTAAAAATCATAATTTCATCTTGAGCTTTATACTAAACACTTAAAGCATGGACTATTGATGATAAGAATTGAATAATAAAGTTTAGGAAAAGGGAGTATCTATATTAAATTTAAAAATTATTTAGAACTTAAGTATGGATTTAGTGAACTTATTTCAAACCTTACATTATTTAAATTTAGGATATCTTAAGAGAATAAAGCAATAAGATATTCAATATTATTATTCTAAGTACTCAATTAAGCAAAAAAAAGCAAAAAAAAAAAAAAAGAGTACCATCAAAACTGGTATATGATATAGTTGTATTCCTTAAGGGTCATAATACATAATTCACATAGGGGAGTCTGAGTAAGCTATTACATATAGAGGTTTACTAATGAATTTCAAAATTAACTAAAATATAATTAATTCCTAAATGACTTATTATTCATATCTAAAAATAAATAGTCAAACTCTATACTTACACTTATAGTAGAAGACTTCAATTTGAATATTAACAAAGATAATTTATTAGGGTGGTTGTTCTTAATCTTTTTAAATTAGAATTGCCACACTTTCATCATTTCAATTCACATATAAATGGTAATGTTTTTTTTATATATTTTAGTGGTTATAAATTTCCAAATTTTACTTGGGATGATGAAGCTATTCAATAGGTGATTATACCATTGCTTGAGGACAAGCAAGAACTTAAGCTAATGGGAATTTGTTAAATAAAAATTATGTAGTATTTAATTATTTTAAATTCTAGTGAAAATGTTATTTTTTAGGTTTTATTATATAGAAATGTCTCAAGAAAGGAGAAAAAATTCAAAAGGGTTGAACCAAAATCGTGGAACTTTAACTATTAGTGTTGCAGCCCTCAAACTATCAATACCACAGCATCTAAAACACCCCATTGCTAGATCAAGACATTATGGCACCTGAGTCTTAGGAAATGTCAATTAATTTATTATTTCAGTAGAGTAAAGGTCAATGTTATAACACTTCACAATATCACAGCTCTAAAAATTATCATCGCAGGGCCGAAGTCTCAGGAATTTTAGTGTCAGAGTGCTGAACTACACAACACCACAACACCTGATAACACATTCAAGCACTATAGTGCTCAACTTTTGGAGCACCATGATTGGAGTAGCTGGCAAAATATTGAGCCATGCCAAATAAGCCAAGCATCACACTAGTTTTACAAATAACCATGATGGGTTGTCTAGCACCGTAGTGGAATCTGCTTAGTAGTGTCGAGGTATTAGTTCATATTATAACGTCACAGTGTATGCATGTTGAGCACCGTGGTGCCTGAGTCTGTTTATTTACTTAATATAAATAGTTTTATAATCTTTTGTGTTATGGGTTCTGTCATTTTAGTGATTCCTAAGTGATTAACTATACTACTACCTTAGAGTCAAGTTTAAGGGGGACCGAAGGAGAAAGATATAGTAATTAGAGTGGTTGGCCTACCTTATTATGAGAAAGATGTCATTAAAGAAGATAGAAGTGTGGATAGTGAAGTTGTATTATTATGGTGATATCTATTTACACTTTTCTCATTATACTTTCTTACGAGGCAATCAATAAAATCTATGTTATCTTCTTTTAATTCCTCAGCTAGCTAAAACTCCTAGTTTTATGTTAAGGATGTGAAGTCTTAATAATGTATAATGTAGACTCTTGTGATTTAATGAATTAATGTATATTATTAACATCTACTATTCTTAATTTAATCTATATAATGTCCATATATAGAGTTAAAATATAGTGTGATATATTACCTTGCTAGAGGAATATTGGAACAATTAGGAGTATTAAAATGGAACTCTTTCATGACTAGACATAGGATGTTTAGTGTTCTTGAGCTATGGAGAAATAATAACTATAGGAGGGCCATAAATCTTCCTTCACTTCCTTATAAGCCTGATAGAGATGTAAGGAGGCACATGCTCTAATTCAAAACCAACATAGGAGAATGTACAGAGGAAAGCTTTAGAATTCATTGTCATTTGTCCAAAACACTTTATCTACTTGTATCATATCTTTCTTCTATATTTCTTAGTCAAGCCAAAATCCAAGCCTAAATTTCATTTATTTAGGATAAAATTTGTAGCATGAATAAGCAACACTAACACATTTGAATTATAGCAGAACACTTCATTGTGGGATCGACACTCTTTCATATCAATTTTATTATTTAATTGATATTAGCTTGTACATTATTTAGTGGTCATTTATATCAAAGAAAAATTATGCATATTTCACACACCTCTGCCTGTCCATCACCATGTTTCCAATTTTTTAGTATATTATTTTCTTACACCTTTCACATAAATATTCATATAAACCCTTTCAACCAGTGAAAATGCTATAAAATCATATCAAATTATTTAAAATGATCATATATATAACCTATCAAAAATTACATAATGAAAGCTTCTAAAATTAGGATATTATATATTTTGGGTAGTTTTAAGAGAGATAAATTCTGTAGAAATTAAAATCATGTACAATTGGAGTAAGAGTTTAGTTACTTAAAAATAGAATAATTTTTTAAACAAGAAAGTTGGACAAAAAATGATCAAAACCCAACTTTCTCTCTCTTTCTTCTCTCCTTTTCTTCCCCTTCCTTCCTAGCCAAGCAAAGCACAAATAAGCATGAGGGAGAGGGAATGGTAAGGATATATATATATATATATATATATATATATATATACCACACTACTTCAACACAACATTGCAGTACCACATGTTGAATTCAAAATTATTGTTGAATAGAAACTCAAATACAGACCACTGTGTTCTCGAACCTAGAACCACATCACTCAAAAGTATAGTGCCAAAGTGCTCTAGTTCAAACAAAAATTTAAATTTTATTTTAAATGAAATTCAAAATTTTGGTTTGTTATAATCTCTCCACCTTTAAAAAATATCATCCTCGATATTTCTATATCAATTTAAGAGAGAACATGATCAAAATAATATTTTAAAAACCTAGTTAATAGATATGTAAACACTTAAAATTTGAGTTCACATCAAAATTGATTCTAAAATTACATTGAAAACTTAAGTAACTTATCAAATAATCTCAAATCATACCAATAAAATGCTCATGAATGCTAACAAAACTATCATGCATTTTTTATCCAGATGGAGCAACACTACACTTAATTCCTTCATCATTCTAAAAAGGTCCTATCTCATATCTAGGTAATGGTTAATTCATCATCTTATGCCCAATAATATCATACCTGAAACACTGCCATATCCTTTATAACATTGACATGCATGACTTCTTCCACACTAGATGCCCTACGGAGCAGAGACTTCCATAACGTTTTTCTTTCTCTCTTCACCCATTCTCTTATTGAGTGGAGGTTTCTATTTAGAAAGTCATTATTTGTCTAATTTAGCTAATGTTTAACTAACCATCTGAGTAATAATATCAATAAATTTTAATACATCATTAGATGTAATAAGTGTTGCTCCAGTATTCTGCTCAATTGGCAATTCTTACCTGCTTGGATTCATTTTTTCTTGTTTCTGAACAGTTAAGAAAATCTTTAAGATATGATGCGTGGGAAAAACCATATGTGCAACAAGTATTCATGAATGCAAAACAAAATCTCATTTTTATTTTACTCACAATCTCTAGTTATATTTCAATTCTTCCAATAACGATTGCTTTAATACTAAGTTTTCACACCCAAGAATCAAAATTTGGAAGAATTGTATCCTTCTTTTTTAACTACTTAATAACATTTTCTTAGATATTACAAATTCATATAAATTGAGGGAAGAAATATAAGTGCATTTATATAAATCATTATATATAATTATTATAAGCCCAAAATAGTTTGTATACAATAGCCAGGATTCAAAAGGATTAGTCTATTACTACATATATATCATAACTACAAAATAAGCTAAAAGTGTAGAAAGAAAAACTATGTATGATGTCTAGAACCTCATAACACAGGGTCCTTACCCTTAATTATAAATATATAAAAATTTCATTATGAGCAGATAATCTAGCAAGTAACCATAATCCTATAACTAAAATTAATGCAAAATAAAAGATAAATAATATGTTGTAAATTATGTATAAAAACTATACATCAACCATTATATTCTTTAATCAATCATCCACTGTCTTTATCATTCAATCATTCACATTAGTATATCAATTTTACAAGGCAGTCTATTAGTTTTAATAGTAGTATCAGTAATTATATTCAATAATAATCATTGCTTACAGTGATCATTGTTTGTAATCTTAGTATTAGTAATAAAAGCTAGGTGTGTCAATACTTGACCAAATCTAAAACCTAACCTAGACCAACCTAATAATATTTGGATTTGGGTCAACCCATTTAGTAGGTCAATTTGGGTTCAAATAATGCCCAATTTTAAAATCAGGTTAGGTTTGGGTTGACCCAAAAACTTGAAGGTGACTCAAATGCAACCTAACATTTATTTAAATCTAAGGTTTTAATCATGTGATACTGACTGGAAGCTAGCTGGCTCAGTCATTGGTATTCTAAAACTTTTATTTTTGACTTCATCTATTTTCTTCCTCCTCATTTTCTCTCTTTGATTCTCTAGTAGTTGTTGGTACTTATAGGCTATATATCGTAGCCTTCAGAGTCTTATCACCATCTTAAGTGAACTCTTAACCCAAAAGATATTTCAATTATTTGTCTATTTTCCTGTTTTACATTTTAGGGTTTTTTTTATTATTTTTGTATTGATGGTTTTGGAACTTAGAAATTGGATGTTATTCACTATTTTTCACCTCAGTTTTCATAGACATCCTTATGCCAACATTCTTTAAGAATTTTTTGTTTTTTTTTAATTTAGGGTTTTTTATTTTTTATTTTTATTTTTTTCAATTTAGGGTTTATGATTAATAGTATACTCTTTGATCTAGAAATTACTGTTGGATTATTGCAACTTGCAATGATATAGAGAATGCTTTCTCTAGTAGTATGGTTTAGGGTTTTGGGTTAAAGTTTCTTATCTTCTCAGTTCTTATTTGTGCTGATTGCTACTGTATTATTATAAGTATACACTTATGCTTCTCTGGTAGTCAAATTTAAAATGGTGAATGCTTCATACCTTCTCATGATCTCACTCTACTAAGTGTTTGAGTGCTGATAGGTAGGGTCTTATGGTTATGCACTTACGTTGCTCTAGTTTTAAACTTTTACTACTTCTCATCACTGCTATGGTGATTAGGTTATGCACTTATGAAAAATATAGTAAAAGCTATTAAGTTTTATTTATTCGTAATATTCAACCATTAAGTTATGTAATTCAATTTTAACTTAATTCATTTGAGTAAGTTCGATATACTAGATTTTAGACCTACAATGCCATTAGTTGTTTCTATCTTCCTGAGGTGTATTGTCTCTAAGTCAATGCACTTTTGTAGCTTATAACCCTTTAAGATAAATGTTTTCAATAAAATATAGGGATATAATAAGATTTTGTTGCTTTAAAATGTCATGATGTTATATTATAAATCCCTATAATGGTATAGTATGGTGTAGTGAATGGTTGTTTGGGTTTGTGATTGATGGTTATAACTTATAAATTATCATATTTCATATATACATGATTTTGGATGAATGTGCAATTAGAAAAGTAATTCTCCAATTTTGAAGATGATAAATGATGATCACCACTTTTTTAAATGTTCTTTGTAATTTAATATGTATATTTAAGTTGCATGTTGATAATTGTGCTAAAGACTTGATTTCTTTTGCATCAACCAATTAAAATTCAAGAGAATATTTTACTTTAATCTTATGTTTAGTTTTATTTGTTAGATGAAGGACTCCAGTAGTGTCATTAAAAGTACTCCTTTTCTTGAAAATGTGCAAATTATCAGTGATGGAATTGAAATTGAAATAAATAATAATGGATTTTATGGAAACATTGAGTTAATCTTGTAGTTTTGAAAGGGAAATCAGTATAGGTTTCCTGGAGTGGCAATAATGTCTCGTGATGTTCTATGCATTCCTATTTCCATAGTTGCTTTTGAAAGTGTATTTAGTAATAGTGGTAGAGTATTAGATTAGTACTGAAGTACACTAAAATATGATATTAATGAAGCACTAGTTTGTGCTATAGAATAGAGAGCAGGGTTAGCCATCAATTTACTAGATACAACAACAAACACATCAAGCCTTTGTCCCACTATGTGGGTTCGGCTACATGAATCCTTTTTTTCCATTGTGTGTCCTATTTTAATTTGAATTCTCATTCAAATATAATAAAGAAAGATCATTTCTAATATTTTCTAACCAATTCTTTTTAGATCTACCTCTACCTTTCTTAACATAAGTCAAATCTAATACCTCAACTTTCCTAACCGAGTCATTGGAAGGCCTCCGTTTAATGTGAACAAACCATCTAAGGAGATTCTTGATACAATTTTTTATTTCATTTACTTTGTTTGGTTATTTGAAGTATATCTTCTCTTATGTCATTATTACTAGTCCTGAACTTTATAATGTTATGGAGAATATCATGCCCCTAAATGTTGAACAAAATGAAGGGAAGATAGTGAAAGTTAAGTCAATAGGAATAGTTCTGTTGGTCCATAAGAATTAAAGGGAATTGTTAATCCAATTGTTTTGTAAGATGAACTTAAATTTGTTGGTTACCTATGCCTGTGCAAGCATCTAAAATCAAAATTGTTACATACAAAGAGGAACTTCTATTGCTAATTGCTGGTTGCAGCTATGCTAGTGCCTAGCAATGGGCCAATGGCTCATTCTTAAATTTTTATTTTAGACTTTGTTGGCTAATTTGCTATTGCTGCCTTTATTATTATGTATTTGTTGGTTTATTTGTTTTTGTTATTACCTTTAGTATCATCTATTTTCTACAGCTACTACCTAAAGAATTATCTATATATTGGTTTAGTTACTATTACTCTTGCCTTCCTTATTATCTATTTGTTAGTTTATTTGCTGCTGCAACTGGCTTCAGTATTATCAAATTGCTATTTTTTTTTAAGCTACTACTTCTTCTCTTATTATTATTTGTTGGGCTGTTATTCTTTCCATGTTGGGTTGTGATTGTGGTTGTGGGAGCTAGTTGCTAGGTTGTAGTTGTTGTTTTGTTTGCTAGTTGTTTGATTGTGGTTGTTGGTTCCGGGCTGTCCATAAGTTATTGGTTGCTTATTATCTATTTTTGAACTAATATTATTGAATTTTTGAGGGTTTCTCAAGTCTTCTTAGGTTTTTCTATCTTGCTAAATGATGAACAACCTAAACCAATTTCTAGTGTAGCCTAAACTAAACCACTATTATTGAGAATTTCTTATTCAGCCAAACTAATAAATTTGATTTATTTTAAGGTGCTAAGGGAGAAATGGAGAATCTAATTTTCTTTTGCTAGATATATTAAGTTGTTTTCCTTTAACCTCATAGTTTTCTTTTTATAGAGCAAAGATGAGAAACCTTCTAAAGTGAAAGGGTGAACCCTTTTAGGGTAAATTCAACCATACGGCATTTCTGTTCTCTTAGTTCAAGCAGATATTATATAATTAAGTAGATACTACTACCTAAGATAGTATAAATGGTCTCCTTGGATGGTAACACCCAAGGTTGAAAATATTAAACTAGGCAAAGAAATGGAAGAATGAGATGTTCACGGTTAAACAGGTTCAACTGATTTGATCAGGGTCAAACCAAATGATATAATAAATAATTATATTATTAAAAATTAATAAAATTAATATAATAATATGACAATCTAACCTTAAGCTTGAACATAAACTCAGCCTATCACAGATATCAAATATTCAAACTAAGAATGAGTTGTAGGTTTAAAATCATACTTTACAAACAAAATAATTTATATTTAATATCAATTTATTAATAGAAATAATTTATTATTTATGTTATATGTTTAGATATAATATATACATATAGAAAGTATACAAAATTTATATTATAAAATTATATTTATAAATTCTTGCTATATAAAAATTAAATGTTATTTACATTATTAAATTTTAAATATAAAAAAAACTTATGTAGAAATATGCAGTGTATGTATAGTGAACTTGAGAACTTCACCTTAGTTTTTTAGCTCCACATCACCTAAACACTCTATGTTAGCATTAGTTTGGTCTATATAAGCTTTTTTATTCACATGAAAAAAGAAGTCACATGGTAAGTTGGGCCATGTGGTAAAGCATAGTTTATAAAGCATTATTAATACTTATTTAATTAAAATAATATAAAATTTAAATTAATTTATTAAGTGAAATATTTAACAATACATTAATTAAATTATTTCATTTAACTAAATACGAGCTGAGTCGGTTCAAATTTAGCCCTATTTTGCAAAACTAGCAATGAATTGCTTGTTTGAATGCCAGTTTCAGTGGTTCTCAAGCAGTTATATGTTAATTTCAATCTTATACATAGACTGAACCAGACAGTTTGCTGATTCCCAGTTCAACTCGTTGAACTTCCCAGCACAGTTCGATGTTAATAATCTTGGTATTACCATAATATTCTTTACTCAACTACATTCTATTACTTAATGAAGGATTTGAATGTTTAATCTGAGCTCTATAAATGATGATCAAACTTTCAGTAAATTGATAATTATAATATTTTAGTTGTTTAACTTTTTTTTTCTTTTACAGATACATCTCTAAGACTTATAAGGGAGAAAAGCAGTTTAAACGAGAAAAGTTTATTTGAAATATGTAAATGTAATCTATTATTTTTATTAAAACAAATGCATTAATTGATAGTATTTATGTTCGTGCGATGTATATTAGTAACAATAATTGCATTATTATGTACTTTATAGTTGATATACTTGATTGTAAGATGTTTCAAATTATTTATGTTTTAATTTTTTAATGTTCCAAATTAACATAGCAATAACACTGATTTTTGACATTTTGTATGTTTCAACATTTAAATTTTAATAATTTAACATTTACATTTTGTATGTTACAAATTTGTATGTATTTACTAATTTAAAATTTAACATTTAAATTTCATATGTTTGGAGCAATTTAAGGTTAATTACTTAATTAATTTAGTTAAATTAGAAGTAGCAAAAAAAGGAAGAAAGAAAAAAAGGGTTGGCGGGTCATATTGGGTTGACCTAGACCAAAATCAAATCATATTCGGGTCTGGGTTCTCGACCCATTTCTTTAATGTGGTAAGATTCAGGTATAGTTAAGTGATGGTAGTTCATATTTGGTTGGACTTGAACCTAACCAAAAAAAAAAACCATTTTTACACTCTTAATAATAGGTAATAGTGGGGTTAGTATAGTATCAATATTCTCTATGTCAAATATTCAAAAGAGGGTATCTTGTATCTTACTCCTACACTTATAACTCTTATATGTATCTCCCCTTATGACTCCTAATTAGTGAACTCCTTTCAACTCCTAATCAATAATCACATGGAATAGTTACCCTGGATATTTATAACACCTTATCAATCTCCAACACCATATGACTCTCAAATCAATGAATCATATGGATCTGAGGGTAATTACGTGAGGGTCATACATATATTTGATATCAATCAGAACATCCTTTCTATCAGATCGATATCACATTTTGGTATCACAATCCAGTATTACATTCCATTTCATATCAATCATTTCACACATCATACCTTTTAGTTTATTATATAAAATCACATTACATCACTTGTCCACTTTTTTTAAATATACCATTTTCCTACTCCTTTCACCTAAACATTCATATATACCTCAAATCAAATTGTTCATAATGATCAAATCTATATAACCTATCAAAAGTTACATGGTGAAAGCTTGTGAAATTAGAAGATAATTCATTTTTGACTGATTTAGGACAGATAAAATCCATATAAATGCAAATCATTAAAAATAGGAGTAAGAGTTTAGTCACTTGGTATGAATAGAATAATTTTTGTAAAAAGAAAAACAGACAAAAATGATCAAACCCTAACTTTATATCCTTTCCTTCTCTTCTCCTTCCTTCCCATTGAGGTAAGAAAAAATAGGCATGATGGAGAGGGAATGGTAGTTATATTAAGATTTTAAAAAATATATAAATATTATTAGTGGCCTAGCACCAAAGTGCTCCAACATAGAGCAACATGTTGAATTCAAAATTACCATAGAACATAGACTTAAAAGTCATGGTGGTGATTTTTGGCGTACATGTTCTCTCAAACCTAGCTCCACATGGATCAAAAGCATGGCACTAAAGCAGTCCAATTTAAACTAAAATTCTAATTTCATTTTAAAAATTTTTCAATTTTTTGGGTTGTTACACATAACATCTCTAGTGGGTAAAGTAACAATCAGAGAAAATGAAGTAAAACTAAAAGCAAGTGTAGTAAAGTAAAGAAATGCTTAGAAATAAATTATTAACTGGCTCCATAATCAAATAAATATGACATGGATGCCTAAAATTTTAATCCATATTTATAGCCACATATGAAGCATCTCGAGCCTCCTATTGAGTTAAACTATATATATGTGCCTGAACTAGAGCTTGAGCATCTAAAATACAAAGATCTCTCTGAACACTACTAGATGGCCTACCTATTATTAAGCTTCCATAAAAACAAATCCATATGGTCCCTAAAAAAATTACATAATGGAACTGTCCATAGTCTCCCTACCAGACTAATAGAACTCTCTAATAATGGCTCTAATCATCAATCAAATCCTACCTACAAACACTAAATTACATTATGTGTAATCTAACCATATTCAAAATACTATCAAATTATCCTGTAATGTTGACCCAAATGATCTCTACCATAACTCTAGCATAAAGGTGTCCCACTAATTAAACTCTTAGAACTAACAAGACTGCCTCTACTCAGAGCTACCATAGACACAAACTATCCACCTTTCTTGGAGTCTCAAAGTACTAATTTGCTCTTCTTCCTAAAAAATTCACTACCAGATGTCTCACCCCTGAATCTCTTCCTACTATTATTCCACCTCTACAAAGTAACTATCAGATCTTTTTAATCTATCAAACTCATTTCATAAGCACAGAGAAATAAAAAATGTGGAGTGGTACTAGTGGTTATATTTGACTATCTTGAAGTCCTCTAAAAAATATGTAGCACTTTTTCATAAGAGTATTAACTAGTTGTGGAGCATATCTAGTCAAAGTAGTAAACTCTACCTCATACTGCATCATAATTCATCTTCCCTAAACTAAGCTAAAAAAGTCTCTTATATCTGCTACCATGCATAAAGTGGTATGAATTAGGATCAAAATACATCAGAGAACTCCTCCTAGTTAATCAGAGAATTTAATCTTCTTTAAAATTTATCCTCGTGCTAGGCCATCCATGAGTGCTTTCCCTCACCATCTAATAAAATGACCATTAGTGATACTTTCTTCTTAGGAGGATATATCATACCATCCAATGTCTTCTCTAGTCTCCTTAACCAACCCTTTGATTTCTTACGCTTAACAACATATTCAAACCTCAGAGACTTCAATCTCAAAAACATATACAAATGTCTATCTATATCATCAAACCGAACAACAGGAACTCTACTCTATGCTTCGCCTATCATCTAGACCATCAGACTAGCAAAATATGAAACTATATCATAACCCACTTTCAAAGCCATACTATATATAAGAACTACCTAATTGACACTCTGCCCATCTATGATATCTAGGTTTGGGGGGTCTATATCAAAAAAAATATTCAAGTGAAAATACATGCACACAAAAATAAATAATATTGAACACCCAAACAAACTCAAAACTACCCCACTCGACTTATAAATCAATTCATATAGCTCTATTTTATGATCCATTTCAAAAACTATTGCTCTGATACTATAAAAGCTTTATTCCTCAAGAAAAAAAATATGAAGAGTGCCTCTTGCGAGGTTGGAGGGGGAAGGAATCAAGGCATCGAGCAAGACAAAGGGTTGAAAAGAACAAACCCTAACATAGCTATGATTTGTATTTTTTTTTTTTAATTATAGCAACATGCACTTAGTTCACATGCAATTAATTAACTTATGATTTGCAAATATTCCTCAATTTGTATTTAATTTTTTAAATTACAGTTACATGTTCTTAATTCACTTGCAATTAATTAACTTATGCTTTATAGATTTTCCTCAATTTCCACTTCAATCAAACTTAATTACAATTAATTATATTCATAATTTTCATCTAATATTATATTACTATCATATTTAATAATAGTTCTAAAATAAACCTCACATTCCACCAAGCCAAAGCCATTATAACTAGTAATATAGCTGATTTTTTTCCTTCTAAAATTAATATAATCTTATGTATCTCTAAAATTCAAATTAATTATTAGTTTCTCACATAAGTTAAAGCATAGTACTTGTGCCAAATAAATTTTTCCAAGCGTTTCTTTGATCATTCAATTGATTAAGTAAAAAATATTATAAATTCTAAAAGAAATTTATAATGTTGAGAGTTTTATTCCTGTAAAAAGTAGAATGTACTTAGGTAATTATATAAATGTAAGGGAAAATCCAAATGTAAATCTTTCAGATTTTTGTATAGCTAGATCGAGTTGTATAATATTGAGAGGTATAAAAGATTTAAAAATGATAATTTATATACATGTATAGATTCCAAAAGGAAATGATTTTTCTACCTTTGAAGATCATTGATTTTGGAATTATATAGACGATCCAAAAGCTAAAAGATTCCAAGAAGAAATAAATAATCATTGTTAAATATTTAATTGTATAGGAATAGAAATCTAGGCTTATTGTTGGTGGAGTCAGGCCACCTTTATTTTACAGTAGACTTTAGGTTATACTATTAAAATTATCAATGAATAAAAGTTTTATTTATATATTATTATTCACATATCATTTTATTACGTGATTATATACATATTTTAGAGTCCTGATTAAAAAGTTTTCTAAATTATAACTTTTTTATTCTTAGGATAGAGCATATCAAATTTTGCATGCATGTGATGGTTATTTTTGCTTAGGATTATTAGCTGGCAGCTCACTCTAGGCGATTGTAAGTCCAAATTATTTACACCCCTCTATCTCTACACATTTTTCTTACTCTATCCTTATAAGAAATCCTAATATAACTTAGAATTTATAATTTAAAGCCTGTGCATTAAAATTTATAAAGCTTAACCATTCTTCAAATTTATAGTAATTTGAAAACTTTAGTCTTCATTTTAATCAAGTGTATTCTCTTAAGATATATAATTAACTATAGGTGCTTACCCTTATAGGATGTCTAAAACTCAAAATTAAAATAATCCTACTTTAGTTCCTTTCTAAGATAGGAGAAGAATTTTTAGACATAGCCTATACTTAAAATATTAGTTTAATTTTATCATTAAATAAGTGAATATTTTTTTATCCTTTGGGATGAATTGAATATTCTTTAAACTATTTGATTTTGAGAACAAATTTATTAATTTAGTTTCATAATTAAAATAATAAGTGAATACTCTTTTTATCCTTCAGGATGAATTGAATCTTTCTTATGTTGTTTGGTTATGAAAAATAAATTTAAGTGTCTCCTTTTAAATTGATGTGAAACATTAGCCTATCCTTTGGGATAGTGTAATGTTAATCTATGCTAATTTGACTAAAGAAACACTTAAAGTAAATCATGTGAGACGAACATAAAATTGGTCCATAGAGTACTTTGTGGTTGCTGGAAGAAGTAAAGGGGAGCTTATAGCCCTTTAAGGCTATACAAGATAACTAAAATAAAAAAAACTTAATGGATTATTAGCCACCCAAGGCTAACAAGAGAGTGGTGAATTGGTTATTTAAAATTTCTTTAACAAAAAAGAAAATCTTTTTAACTATTTTAAAATAAATAATTTATGCAGAAGCAACAATAATTTCATAATAAGAAAAATCAGAGATTTCGACCATAGAATAAATCACAGAATAATGCAAAAATTAAATGCAGAAAAGTAACCAGAAAGAACACACCATATTTATATTGGTTCGATCAACTTGACCTATGTCCACACCCCAAAAACCTCCTTTCCAAGTATTACATTAAAAGTAGTGTCTCCTTTTGCTCCCACAGCAAGACGGAGTAGCTCTTATAAAACATTTCCACTGGCTTGATGAGACAGATTACCTTGAATCTTTTTACTCCCTCTTAGAGTAGGTAGAGAACCTGAATTATTTTTTTCACCCACCTGGTGAAGGCAGATAACCTGGAAATCCTTTTACTTCCTTATGGAGTAGTCAAAGAACCTTGAAATTCTTTTTCACTCATATGGTAAAGGCAAAGAACCTTGATCTGATGCCAATGAAAATCTCCCCTAGAGCCACCAAGAAATCAGGGAAGCAACTTGAAGAATATGATGAAGATCTTGCTTAGAGCAACCTTTGTGAATCCCTTACAACTCCCCCTAACAAGGATCTCTCTCTCAAGTTCTCCCTCTTCCTTCTCTTAGCTCTCTCTCTCATATCTCCTCTATATTAAAAGATTTTCTTAAGAGACAATGAGAGATCTTAAATAGAGAACATCAAAAGAAGTCCTAATTTTTAACTTGTCATCAAAGACTTTCCAGTATGATTGACAGATCATCCAGGATGATTAGTACAAAATAGCCCTTTCAACCAGGATGACCAATTTTGCCCTGTACGATAAGTACAGCTATTTATACAAATCATCATAAATGATTTTGTGATTGTCCGAGATGATTAGTTTAAGATACTATATTAATTATCTAGTACAACATGGGATGATGGGTGATGATCTACATATCATCTTGTAACCCTCTCAGGGTGTATAGTATGATCTTCTGAATGATTAGAAGAAAATTATGATTTTTGTCTTGGATGATAGGGGGTCGTCCTATGAAATATAATAAATCATCGAATAAGATCTAAGTAGATTGTACTGTATGATATGATTAATCAAGCTGATCATAATTAGTGTCCTAATCATCAGATCAATTTAGGCATAATTGTCATCAATCGTCCAAGATGATGAATATAATTCTGTATGATTAAAATAAAAATTGAAAATTAAAATATAACTTAAATTATGATTGGTGGTTATTTTTCACAATTTGAACTGATCGTTATATATGATATGGATCATATCGTATGATTCGTTTAATCACTCATAATTTGTAGCGATGCCCTAATTAGTGTTTCTATTTTTAACTAATTGTCAAGTATGATTTGAAATTGTCCTATATAATATGGTCAAAAAATAAAAATTTCTCTAACTCACCAAATTACTCCCCCTGAGTGTGTGTGTGCAAGGTTACTTGGCTTGAGATCACCAGATACATGACTTAACTCAAGAAAGAAAAACAATACATGGAAATTTAAATTAAAGACAAACTCGACCATTATCTATCCGATCTTGAGCTGATTGACGTTGTGAGTGAACTTGTGGACCTAAAAAGTTAGTGAGAATGGCAAACCAGAATATATATATATATATATATATATATATATATATATTATATATATGTGAATAGTTGTAGTAAAGAAACAATAATATTTGTTATTATCAAAATCATTGTACTTGGTCCTAGATTTGCAACAAATATAAATTTCCTTACTGGATTTTGATATGAGTGATGTAGCTCGTGGATGTAGGTGGCCAAGAAGGTGATGTTATTGATGATTAAAGGTGATTGATGTAGCAAGTATACTAGTTGATGTTAATGAAGTAGGAAGCTAAAAAGGATAGAGGTCATTACGGGATTGGCCTTGGTGCATATGAGTTGTACTGAAGGTCAAGACTTTTGTAACTAGATGCATCAAAGCAGATAAATATGTTGTTATAATTTGTAAGATTATAGATAGATATGAGATTATGGTAGAAGTGAAGAGAGTTAAGCAATTAACATAAAGTTAACTAATCAATTGGGGTGGGAAGCATAACATGGTTTGTGTGAGCAATGAGAGTATAGACGTCATTGCCAACTATAATATGATGAGTTCCTTGGAAGCTAAAGTGTTTAAGAGGTTATCAACATCTAGAATTAAATGAAAGGAGGCCCTAGAGTCAAGAATCCTTTAATAGGTAGTTGATAGAAATAAGACATCATTGTGTTGTGGATAGGCAAGGAATTGGTTTTGTTATTGTGGATGTTCATATGATGCAAGTAGGTAGCTGAATGACCCCTTTTATTATAGAATTGGCAGATAATTGTGGAATATGTAGAGAATCCATCATGTGAATTAGATGAGTTGCAACTAATTGAGTTGAGCTAAAATGGGAGTGACCACAAGTTCCTTTGGCACAAGATGAATATAGAGCTAAGGTAGGATTTGGAATAAGTTAGGCTTTGACATAGTCATTAGTCGAATTGATCGCTTCATTGATAAGAAGAGACTGCATGTCATCCAGAGTAATGGTGTGAGTCTGGTTCTTACTGATGTTATAAAGACTTTATATGAAAGTGGAAGGGCATTGAGGGTGTATAAGATGATGTCTTCTGGATCAATAGTGGATCTTATAGCTGAATTGTGATCAACTGAATTCTTTATATCATTGAAATATTAAGTAATGGATGAGTTTTCCATAATGAGATTGTGGACTTCATTATTCAGTTGAATAACTCATATTATGTTGGTTGCTTGAAGATGATGTTCTATAGTAGAACAAATTTGAAAGCATTATGCAAGATTATACACATATGGGAGGAATGTGGTCATGAAAGTGCAGCACAAGGCTGCAGTAAGTTTATGATCAATATGGAGCTATTGGCAGTGAGCAGGGTTTGGAGTCTGAGGAATATAAGGTAATAGCTACTATTAGGGGTGGAAGTATATTAGTGTCGTCAAGGAAGCCAGTAAATCCATTGGCACTGAAGATCTTAACTATTTAATATTTCCATCTAGAATAGGTTTCATTGGAGATTGAGTAGGAACTATGGTTTTGATATTACAGATGAAAATTTTGAAAGAGGGAATATGAGGTTCTAAATGTGATTGGGATGCTATATCATCACTAATTTGATAAGAAGTAAGAAGTTAATTGATCTATTTAAAACGTTGTAGCTAATATTATGAGCTATCAGCTCTGATATCATGAAGAAATTAGTTTGCTCAATAAAATTATAGCATATAACATGTAATATCCATTGATTCAAATAGTGAAAATGCATAGCGTCAATTATCGTATATGAAAGGCTTATATAAAGTTACATTAGTTATTTCTAAATTTATGCATAAAACATGTAATGACCTTTACATGTATAAGGTGAAGATAAAATGAGTTTGTTGTTAGCAGATGATTTTTCATGGACAAAGAGGATGTGCTTATCATTTGTGTAGGTGAAGTAGATATAACTGGTAATATACTATGACTTGCTCGAGTATATACTTGTAAATCATAACATATGATTTGTATTTGATTTTTTTAAATTACAGTAACATAGACATAGTGCACTAAGTGCACTTGCAATTAATTAACTTCTTTTTTCGGGAAAATTTAAGTCAATTAAGGCAAACTCACACACATATCACATATGCAAGACTCGAACCTAAGACCTCTTAGTTGGTAACAAAAGCTTTAAGCCAATAGACTAAGGAGAGTTGTGTAAATTAATTAACTTTTGATTTGTAATTAGTCCTCAATTTCCATGTCAATTGGACTCAATTGGAAATACTTATTTTCAATAATTTCCATCTAAGATTATACTACTATCCATATTTAACAAAAGGTCTAAAATTACCCTCATATTCCACCCAACCAAAGCCTTTATAACTAATCATACAACTTGAATTTTTTTTCCTTCTATAAATTAATATAAGTTAAATCATAATTACTTAATAATAATTTAGTTTTATTAGCTAGTACATATAATTCAAATTAATTATTGATTCCTCATGTAGGTTACAGCTCTATAAATTAATACTAAATTTTTCTTAAATATATAAAAGAATATATTAACATAAACCAATTACAAGGAAAATCCAAATTATTAAACATTAGCATCATCACATCATCATCTTATTAAACATTCTTCCAAGCTCAATTTTAAGTCTTATAATAAGGGTTCTTTTTTCTATAGTTAATGATATTCAAGGATTCAACCCCTGATGCATTTGGTCACTAGGTACTCTATAAATATTCTCTTATATTATTATATGTATGCCTTGGGATGTACCAACTCCAATGCTATCAAATTTTCTAGAGATAACAAATACTTGGGCAGTCAAAATAGATTAGGCATCAAATTCATAAACACAAGCTACTTGCTTAGGGTTCACTCTCTTAGAAGGCCATTGTAAGTGGTTTACGGCCATTTCTTCAACCAATGCATATGCTTCATCAGAGGTTTGGACATTAAAGAACCTCCATTAGTAATATTAATGATAGATATAAGAGATCTTATAAGTCCATTATAAAAGGTCTGAATGATAAGACAATTAGACAAGTATGTGTGAACATTTTCTAAGCAGTTCTTTAAATCTCTCTCAAGCTTCATATATTGATTCTCCATCGAATTAAGTGAATAGGGTAATATTCTTTCTAAGATTTTTAGCTTTGGATGGAGGGAAGTATTTATCTAGGAACTTATGAAAAAAATAATTCCATGTGATAATTTAGCTTGGGGAGTAAAAGAGTTCAACGACATATTAGCATTGTCAATTAAGGAGAAAAGAAATAATTTAATTTTAATGGCATCATCAAAGACACCATTATATCTAAATGTTACATATATCTCTAAGAAATTGGCTTCTATAGGAACTCTCCCAAACTAAGAGTTTTGCACCATTTGAAAGATAACAGGGTTTAACTTAAAACTATTAGCTTAGATATTAGGTCCATTGATGCTTTGATGAATGCCTTCTACCATTGGGTTTGCTTACTCTCTTAAGTGGTTTATGTTGGTTCTCTTCTTGCAATGTGTCATCCATTCATAAGTTTTTTTTGTCATTTTTTTATTTTTTTATTTTTTAAATGTTTTCTCTATTCATGATTAAATAAGACTTCTCCTAGTTGGGCTCTACTATGTGTACAACAACAATGCAGATAATATGAAAATGTATATCATAACATAATTGCATAATTAATAATGTAGAAATATTAAAATACAATAGATATAAACAATATTACCAACATAAAACATGATAAATAAAGATAGTGATAAGATTAAATAATCAATTTTTTGAACAATATAAAGTGAATAAAAAGGAAATTAACTAATATCCCCAACAACTGTGCCAAAAATATGACACACATAATCACATATTCATAAAGGGTGAGGATATTATGTGTGTAACCCTAGAGTTACACAAGTATACATGTCATGCCAAGTAGTAAAGTAGTGAGTAGAGTATTTTTCCCATGAGAATACAAATTACCCTAAGTTCACTCTAATAATGCAGATATGAATCATTAAAATTCATCTTATCGGTAGAATTATAAGGGTGTGCTAATGAAAGTCTTTAGCTAAGTCCTATAATGAAAATCTATGTCTAATTGATTGTGAACCTACGATAGTTTAGACATCATGAATGCAAAAGAAATATATTCTTTATTGTTGTTATGAACCAGAGCATAATGCTCCTCATCTCTGTTGAGTTCATTGGAGTTTTTAGCCAAAATTTCTCTAAACTATAATTATTATATCTCCTTAAGATTCCAAGACTCTATTCACCATATGTCTATGCATTAAAAATTTAAGTTTTAAGCCCCCTAATTATTTCCAATATGCCTTTGTTGAGGACAGATATCACACTAAATTTTAAGTTTATGGAAGGTGACTACATAAACTAAATGAAGTATAGAGAATTTATAAATAACATAGCATGTTTAATTATTCAGAGAGATTCTACTCTTATGCAAACATTAGTCTAAATATATCGTAAGCCCAAAGAAAAATTTTTATTATACATGGAAATTAAACTAAACAACACATAATACCTTTCAGTGTAAAATAAAAAATACATGATATAGGTTAAGGATAGATATCACCATGAAGTATATTACAACATGATTACGAACTCTCCTTTCCCTATAATTGACTTTCTTGACTCGCACTTCTCTCTCACTTTCTCTTAAACTAACTATAATTAATAATGGTTAGCCCCTCCTAATAGCAGCAACCATTTACATAAGAAATAGGCCTTTCAATTATAGTTTTTACAAATAATTGATTTGGCATCGCAACATTAACCTAGGTAGCATTAAGGTGTTGTTGAATCAACATGTCATCTCATCAATTGTTACATTGATTTGTTAGTTCCACTACTAGTAACTATCACAGGTTGCAGCACTATGGGGATTTAGTGATGTGGCACTTGGTTAGGTGTTGGTATAGCGCTTCGATGCTAGTGGTAAGTGTAGTGCTAGGTGCTCTATTTGAAGCACCACAGTGTTCCTTCAATTATAGAGTAATTTTCTTTTTTTATGCCAAAAAGATAGATTTAGATAACATTTTTACAAAAATAAGTGTAATTTGGATTATGCAATTTTTCCTTATTAATATCGTACTCTTATTTTCAATTATTTTGATTTATGTATGATTTTTAGGATTTAATTTGGTCATAAAAAAGTAATGACATCTCAATTTCTAATAAGATTTCATCGTATAACTTTTAGAATATTATAGATTTGCTCATTATATACTTATTGACATAATCATATTAAAGTTTTGCTTTGGAGTGCTACATTTTTTAGGCATGTTTTATAAATTGAATAAGAAATACCTATTAAGAAAATGAAAATTAATTATTTCATTTGATTTGGATAGAATGATGGATATGCATGCTTGACATGGTTCACCCATTATGACAGGCATATTTTACACATTTCAATTATTACATCACACATACCTGTTTTGAATTATATGTTAGAATTATACAATATGGTAGAAATGAGTATATGGAATTATCTTTTTCTTATGTTGTAAAATTTATGTATGCAAGAAAGGTTGGCTACTATGATTCAGGTTGATAGAGATACAATATGTTATCTGGTGCAGTAGGGTAGGCCAGTGAGATTTCCTTAAAATATTCCAAAGCTATGATGGCTGTGGACCTCCAAAAGGGCACCTCTCTCAGCGGGGGATAGAGTGCTGAGGGGATATGATTGCACCATCCCGAAGGATAGAAATGATCGCAGGCCTTTGCACTCTTCACAAGTAGACCAATGGGAGGACAGATTAGATCCTATATACAATCAACCATTGAGGATAGTGGTTTATGCCAAAGTACCTCAATAGGAGATAATATGCACGGTGTTATCAGAGTTATAGTGTTTCCCCCACCTGATACATCAGCTCAAGTGGAGTTTATTTATTGTGGAATTATATTTCCCATGGGAATAAGCCCCCGTGGTTAATTATATCTCAGGCTAGAACCTAAGAATACTCTCGATTAAGGATCTAACATTATTCTTTCCAAAGAGGGGATTGGTTCAAATGGGAGACTAAGAATTGTTGATTCTTGTTGAATCAAGATTAGGTTGTTAAACCTAAACTAATGTCCCAAGGCTAACCATGAAGGGGGCTGAATTAGTAATTTAAAAATTCTCTTAGATTTTAAAATTTCAAACCATTGATTTATAATGCAAGTTAATAAGAGTTTTAAAATAAAACTTTTCAATCATAGAAAATAACTTACAGTAAAAAAATTTAGAAATTTAAAAGACATAGAAATTTATAGTGGTTCGGTCAAACACGGCCTACATCAACTCCCTGAAGACTTCCTTTTCAAGTATTACACTATTACCAAAGTGACTCTCCTTTTGCCCCCACAGCAAGGTGGAGAAGCATTTACAAAACTCTCTTCCACCAATCCCCGATGTGGTAGAGAACCTTCATCCTTTCACACTCTCCAAGTGTCAGTAGAGAACCATCATCCTTACACACTCTTCAAGTATCGGCAGAGAACTATTTACTGTTCACACTCTCCAAGTGTTGGTATAGAACCATCATCATTTCACACCTCCAAGTGTCGCCAGATAACCAGATCTTCTTTAAAGATCTTATCACGAGCAATCTAGAAAGATAAGAGAAAGAGTAAAAAATACAAATTACACAGAGATTCTTATCTTTGAGTAATCTTGTGAACCCTTCACACTCCACTAGCAAAAAATCTCTCTCAAACAGTCTCTCACACTCTCTCTTTCAATTATCCTTGAAAAATCACGAAGATAAGACTTTTTACGTCAGTTTTAGGTGGACCTCTTATATAAAAGACATGAAAAAACATCTAGAAAATTGAAGTTTTCAATTTTAAGTATACACGGTCGTAAAGTATGATCGTATTTCATACGTATAAATAGTTCAAAAACTATTGCATAAAAACCTATTATGAATCAATACGAAATCACTTCGTACCTGATCATCGTCTGGTACGAACCAAGTTTGTCCGGGATGAATAATAAGAAAATTTTTTTGAGTTCTTCGGCACGAAAAGGAGCCCCAATATTTCATACTCTAGATGGCATACGTAGGATGATGTCATCATCTGGTATGATCAGTTAAAAAAATTTTTCAAATTTATTTGAATGAAACATCGGGACGAAAAGAGACCTCATAATTTTGTACTCTGTAAGGCATGTACGAACTAGGATCGTCCTGTACGATCCATACTTAGAAAAAATATTTTTAAGCAAGAATGGACCCGTCCATATCATACTCATGAAAGTATGTACGAACTATGATCATACCGTATGATCCATACTTAAAAAATAATAATTTTAGCGAGAAAAGACCCGTCCACTTCGTACTCTGGAAGGCATTTACGAACTAGGTTCGTATAGTCCGATCCATACTTAGAAAAATTATTTTTTTATCGAATAAGGACCCGTCCATTTTGTACTCTAGAAGGCATGTACAAACTTGGTTCGTACAGTACGATCCATACTTAGAAAATTTCATTTCTATTCATTCGACTGCTGTTCGGGAAAAATAACTGACTAGATCATCCCATACGAACTAATATCGTATAGTATGATCAATTTAAAAAACATAAATTTTAAACTCTCCCCCGGTGTGTGTGTGCTCAGTTACTCAATTATAATCACACTCTCTCATACTCAATAAAATGGAAAATACATATTTTCATTACAGTAAACTCTAAACTGATTCTGATTTGAAGTCTTCAACAATCCAGAGTATGATTTCCATGAAATGTTAGTACACACAAGAGAAAAACAATTCTTTCAAAATCTATTAGAAAAAATAAGAATCAAAGCAATAATACTTGGAATCATCAAAAACATATAAGTTGCAAGAATATCAAACAGACAAGAACTAAGTAGCAACTATCTCAATAATCTCCCCCTTTTTTATGATGATAAAATAATTATTATTTGAATAAAATTGAATACCCTATATTTCTCCTTAACTCTCCTAAATGAATAAACATGTGAATATCCTTAACTCCCCCTAAATGAATAAACTTGTGAAAATAAGAGAATTTCTTTAAGAACAAATCAATTTTTTATATATTTTCATAAATGTATACAAAAACACAAACAGAAAAAAAAAATACTAACAAACCAAACAATCAAACACAAAAATCAAATGAAAATATAAAAGCAAACAATATTTCTCCCCATTTTTGACAACAGCAAAAATAAGGAAAAAGGGAAAATTGAAATGAAAGAAGTCATATGAGAAATATTTAATAATTGATCTTGAAAGAGATTGAATTATAATTGCAATAATAAGATTAATATCCATTATATAAAAATAAAGATTCAAAATATTTAAATCAAAATATAATGTAGACAAAAAAATAGATCAAGGTCATGAAACATTCTAGACAATTAGATATTGAGAATTTTTGCAAAAGTGACGAATGAAGATTAGTTAAATTCAATTTCCAATAAAAATTATAATAAAACATTAGATTGATTTGAATTTGAAGATTAAATGATAAAAGAAAGAACATATTTAAATGGAGACATTGCATATCTTTTTCAATAATTTGTTGCACACTTTGTGCATCTTTTTATATTTGGGCTAATTTTTTGCCTCTTTTTAATATGCGAACCATTGCGCATTCTTTTGATTTTTGTACACTTGTACATTTCTCCATTTTTTATTGATCTTTCCAAAATAAATAATCTAAAAACTCAAACATCTCTAAGTACAAAGATAATCATATTGGAAAGAGAAATAAAAATTAATAAGACATCAAAATTGTAATAATAATATTTAAATTATGTATGCCTAAAAAGAACATGAGATTGATAGCCTTAACTTGATCGAGTTATAAATTAACTTATATTTTTGAAAAAATAGATTTCTTAATAAAAATAATTTTTGTATTGGTGTTCATGTCATAAAAATTTTATATCAATTAAGTCATTATTAATATATAAGTAAACTTACATTTCACACAACGAACAAAAGCAACTAGTCAAAATAAGACATATTTTATTAATATCAATTTTAAGATGAGTTACATTGAAGCACTTTTGATATCACGAAATAAAAGTAAAAGCAATATAACATCAAACACAATCTAGAACAAAGGATAAGTACACAAATTATTGAATAAATACAAGTACAGAAACTACATAAATCATCACAACTCAAAAGACTGGCAAAGACAACACACAAGAAGCACATCTAAAAATCTGAAGGGCCCTGATCTGGAGGAGGAGGCTGGTTCAACATAGATAAATAACTATTCATCATAGCAACATTGGTGTTTACCGAGCCGAACTGACTTCAGATCCAACCCATGTCCTGCTGGTATTGTGCATCATGTTGATTTAGATGAGTCTAAATTTGATTAAAATGTTGTCAAAATGACTCTCCAATTGGTCAAAGCGCTTGACTATCTCCTAAAAGTCAGGTCCATAAGCAGGTGCTGGTGTTGGTGCTCCTCCTTCTCTCTTAGAATCTTCAATTATATTGTCACCTTTCCTAAAAAGTACTCTAAATGAAGCATAAGTTAAGTAGGTAGGCAATTCAAGTAGAGGCTCAGGATGAACAAGATTGTACTTCGTCTCTAGGATATATGTCACTAGGTATCCTAAAGCAATGTTCTTCTTCCTTTTATGAGAGACATGCCAAATTTTAAAAAGGCCATGAATATAATCAAGAATAAGTTGGGCTTTATCTATAGGTTGTCCAGTCATGATAAGATAGGTAATAATTGATAAAAGAGAAGTAATGTTAATACAGTCACCAGCTTTAGGAATAATAAAAGTTCTAAGAACATGTTGAATGACCCTTGCATTTTGGTTAAAAGTATAGACCCTAGGCAAATGACTTACTTGTTCAATCCCTCTAAGAATTTTGTTTATTTCAATCCAGTCAAAATCAGATGTATAAGTCAAAGTGTGTGCTCTAATCCCTTGAGTTCTTAAGATCAGAAAGGTTCCCAAATCATCATTTATGATTTCTACCCTTTTCTTTAGGACATAAGATCTTATCCTACTATCATCCTCACTAAAGGTCATGTTTGCCAAGAAGTAGTGAAAGGTTTCTTTATTGTATGCATGAATTAAGGTCAGTATGAAGGAAAATTAAGTGGTGGCGAAAAGAGGCATTACTTGAAAGTGAATGTCTTTCTGAAGTAGGAGTCAAGAATAAGTAACTTTAGCAGAGACAAATCTAAGGAAAGAATGCTCACTTGCCCTAGATAGAAAGTTATCATCTCCCCTCCTAGAAGATGATCCCTTAATGACTCTACCCCACTTGCTAGAACTGACCATTGCTAAGATAAGAAGGATTAGAAGAGTATATTGAAGTGAATAAAAATGAATTCAAAAGCCCTCATATTTAAAGAAAAATGATCTTTCATAGTACCAAACATTGTTCCTATAGTATGATTGAAGGTTCATTCATGACTAAATAAATTTCGTATATACAAATGAATACGTTTGAAATGAAATGACTTTTCTTAATCACGCAAGTTACAAAGCATCCTTTCATACAGGCTTTTTGACTAGACGATCGTACAGAAGAATATGTGTTTCATCTGGGACGATCGGTTATTTAAGATCATTTTAAAGAAGTTTAGGTTCGTCCCCCACATCTAATGACACATGGTTCATTAAACAAACTAAAAGTTCGTATGTACAATCGGTTATAATAGCTTATTATATCTGTATAACAATCTACATGCGTACAGATGAAGTAATATAAATTGTCTGGGATGATATAAATATTGTTCCATATGATATGCATAAAAAATTTGAAAACATAATGTGTTCAGTCCGAAACAACGATCAATGTGCTACAGAATTCATATGAGATGAAAATAATTTCTTATTGTATGAATAAAACACTTAGAAAAATTTGAACGATTGTTTAGAAATAGGAATTTCAAAGTGCGAGAACATGTCCAAAACACACAAAAGAAATAGGAATTTTCAAAACTTAAAGGTTGTTCAAAATAAATATCCTCCTGAATCACCCCATTCAAAAATGTATTTTTTACATCCATTTGAAATAATTTGAATCCTCTAAAATAAACAAGGCTAATAAAATCCTAATAACTTCATGTCTTGCCACAGGGACAAAAGTCTCCTCAAAATCAATATCTTCAATCTGATTATACCCCTTAGCCACCAATCTAGCCTTCTTTCTAATGACAACTTCTGAGTCGTTCATTTTATTTTTGAATACCCACTTAGTTTCAACTACACTTTGATCCTTTAGCCTTGTAATTAATTCCCAAACATCATTTCTCACAAATTAATTTAATTCTTCTTGCATTGCCAAAATCTAAAATTCAACTGAAAGTGATTGATTTATATTTGTAGGTTTTATCATTGAAATAAAGGCATAATGATTGACTTCTTTGCTTAGTCCACGCTTAGCCCTAACACCCTCACTAGGATCACCTAAAATCAATTCCTTAGGGTGGTTTTTAGAAAATCTCAAATCTATAGATATCAAGTTTTCCAACTCCAAATTTTCTTTCAAATTAACCTTCTCAATCCTTTGGGAGTTATTCTCTAAATCATTTTCTTTCAAAATTGGCTCTCCTAAAATTCCAAATTCATTAAATACAATATGTGTGGTCTCTTCAACTACCAAAGTTCTTTTATTAAATACTCTATATGTTTTTCCAATATTAGAGTATCCAAAAAAAATTCCATCATCTGATTTTGGATCAAACTTTCTTAAAGAAGATTTTTCATTATTATGTACGAACACATTACATCGAAAAACATGCAAATGTGACAAATTAGGTGTTCTTCCTTTAAGAAGCTCATAAGGTGTTTTATTTAATTTTGATATAATATTCACCCTATTCAGAACATAATATGCAATGCTAACTACTTTAGCCCAAAAATATTTAGGAAGCGAATATTCAGCCAACATGATTCTAGCAGCTTCAATTAATATTTTGTTCTTTCTTTCGACTACCCCATTCTATTGAGGGGTTTTATGTGTAGAAAAATTGTGATTAATCCCTTTTCTTTACAAAAATTCTCAAATTTTTCATTTTCAAATTCACCGCCGTGATCACTTTGAATCGTTAAAATCTCACACCCTAATTTCCTTTGAATCCAAGTTGAAAAATCTCTAAATTCCTCAAATAACTCACTCTTATGAAATAAAAATTTAACCCAAGTGAATCTTGAGAAATCATCTACAATCACAAATCTATATACCTTCCCTCCTAGACTAACAGTGCTAACTAATCCAAAAAGATTAATATGAATAATCTCTAAAGATTTTCTAGTTTTAAGATCCTTATTGTACTAAAAAGATGACTTCACCTATTTTCCTAATTGACATGCATCGCAAAGGTGATCCTTAATAAAGTCTTGTTTTGGTATACCTCTAACCAAATCCTTTTGGATAATTTTCCTAAAGTTTTTCATGCTAGAGTGACAGAGTCTCCTATGCCATAACCATGAATCATCAGAAATAGTTTTTAAACAAAAAGCCTTAAAAACTGAAATATAATTCAAATCTAGTATATAAACATTGCTTACCCTTTTTCCATGCAAAATATTATTACCATTCAGGCTTAATATGCAGCTAGTCAGAAAAATTTTTATATTGTACACTTTATCACAGAGCTAACTTATATTAAACAAATTATACTTTAAGCCTTATATAAGCAGTACATTCTCTATGAAAATTTTTTGCAAGTTTCCAATCATACCTGATCCAATCACTTTTCTAGTGGTGTTATCTCTAAGTGTAACCTTGCCTCCACTTCTAGCTTCCAACGATATAAATTACTTAGTGTCTCAAGTCACATGCTTTGAGAAATCACTGTCCAGATACCAAATGCTCTCACGAGGCCTTATATGAGAGCGTGTCTGCAAAACTATCAAACGTTATACTTGGGAACCCAAACAAATTTGGGATCTCCTTTTGGCAATTTAAAACTAGATGCATATACGATATATATAGGTTTATGCATCATATGTTTTCATATTAAATGAGTCTTCTTATCTAAAGTACAAGTGTGTGATATATATATCCACTTATGCCACAATAATAATATTTTACTCCAGGAAATGAGTGTCTCAAAATTTTATAGTAAATATGTCTCTTCTTGGGTTTTAAAATTTTTTACCTCAAAATAGGATTTGTAAAATCTTAAAATGTTGGAGGTTTCCTATTTTCCTAAAGAGCTTGCCCTTTCAATTTCAAAAATGTGTTTACATCTTTCAAGATATTAATAGCATAATTTAAATAGTGCTCTCTATTTTCAGATTCATCCTTAAAATCTTTGAATTCTTTTTTCAATTTAGATAGGATGATTTTAAAATTTCATTTTTCTTATTCAAATCATCAAGTAAGCTCATATAAGTTGAGAGAGTTGCTACTTAGCTTTGCATGCTTTACATTCTTACAACTTATATATTTTGATGATTCCAAATATTATTATTTTGATTCTTATTTTCTCCTAACACATTTTGGAAGAATTATTTTTGGCTCCTGTGTGTACTAACATTTCAGGAAAATCATACTTCAAATTGTTGAAGACTTCAAATCAAAATCTGCTTATAATATTTTGTAACTTGGATTCTATATTTTATCTTTGCTTGAATCTGAGAGAGTGTAATTGTAATTAAGTAACTCAGCACACACACACCTAGGGAGAGCTTTAAAATTCATAATTTTTAATACTAATCGTACAGGAGGAACTATGTTCGTATGAGATGATCAGGTCAGTTATACTCCTCCAAGAGAAAATGGAACAAACAGAGGGTGAGTAAAAATTTTTTAAGTCATATTCATCCAGACGATTTTCATGTTCATCCCTGAACGATATCCTCTGGACTCTCACTTTGAATTATTCGTCCAGGTGATTTTTATGTTCGTCCTTGGATGATGTCCTCTGGACTCTCACTTTGAACTATTCATCCAGACAATTTTCATGTTCTTCCCTGGACGATATCCTCTAGACTCTCATTTTTAACTATTCATCCAGACGATTTTTATGTTCGTCCCTGGATGATGTCCTCTAGACTCTCACTTTGAACTATTCATCCAGACGATTTTCATGTTCGTCCCTGAACGATGTCCTCTGGACTCTCACTTTGAACTATTCGTCCAGGCAATTTTTCTTGTTCGTCCCAAGATGATGTCCTCTGGATTTTTCATTTTGAAGTGTTCATCTAGATGATTATCCCATTTATCCCTGGATAATTTCCTCTGGACTCATGCTTTGAATTATTCGTCCAGACGAATTGACTTCATCATCCCAGGATGATGTCCTCTGTTCTATGAATTTGTGATCCATCCTGCTTTTTTGTCCCAACGAACCTTAAGAATAATGAATTATACGGAACAAAACATTATCGTACAGGATGATGATCGAGTATGAAGGCAGTTCGTACCAATGCACATTGAGGTCATACGCAATAATTTTTATAATGTTCGTACGTACAAAAATTGATCGTACGGGATGATCATGAACGTACATAATTGAAATTTTATAGTTTTTGGATCATTTTTTGTGTCCTTCTTATAAAAGGGACACTTAAAACTGTTAATAAATCTTTTTGTTCATTGCTCTTCGTGCATGCTGAAGGGAGATTGAAGAAGAGAGTGAGAGAGAGCATTTTGAGGAGAGTTTTTACTACTGGAGCGTGAAGGATTCACTTGGGTACTCAAAGGTAAGAATCTCTATTTGTAAAATTGTGATTACTTCACTCTTTTCTCTTGTCCTTCTAAAATTCTTGTGAGAAGATCTTTCAAGGATATTCGGTTATTACCGACACTCGAGAAGTGTGAACAGATGAAGGATTCTTTGCCTATACTTGAAGAAGTGTGAAAGGATGAAGGTTCTCTACCTACACTTGAAGAGTGTGAAAAGCCGATGGTTCTTTGCCAACACTTGGAATGTGTAAAAGGATGATGATTCTCTGCCAACACTTGGAGGGTATAAAAGGACGACGGTTCTTTGCCAACACTTGGAGGGTATAAAAGGACGACAATTCTCTACCGTACCGGGTAGTGGTGGAAGAGAGTTTTTGTGAAGGCTTCTCCGCCTTGCTGTGGGGGCAAAAGGAGAAACACTAGTGGTAATAGTGCAATACTTGAAGTGGGAGACTTCAGGGAGTGGATGTAAGTCGTATTTGACCAAACCAATAAAAATCTTGTATCTTTTATTTTTCACTGCTTTTCCTTTTTTATTTTACTTCTTTTGTTATCTATGATTGAAAAATCTTTTTAAATTTTCATTAAAAATTAATCAATTTAAAAGAGGAATTTTTAAATTATCAATTCACCCCCCCCCTGGTTAGCCATTGAGACATAAGCTTAGGTCTAACAACCTAATTCATATTTAACAATTTTCAATAATGTGGTTATTATCTATCAATGTATGATCTTTCCTAAGGATTTTGTGTTCTCTTTGCAATTTTTGAATTTCTAAATTCAAACTAGCATGCATTTTCATAAGATTTATATATGCATCATGAATTCTTTCAAAAAATTCTAACAGTTTATTATAGGTCAAGTCACATACCTCTTCTTGATATAACTGATCAAGACTATTGACAATTAAGCATAAGTTGACGACTTCCTCTTCCTTTTATGTTTCTGATGAATCTGAAGCTGAGTCCGCCCAAAAAGCTCTTTGAAATCTCTTCTAACCCTTCTTCTCATTTGCTCTCTCATATACCTTCTCCTTACTCGGAGTGGCTATGAGATTGGGGCAATCTGATTTTATATGTCTAGGTTTCCTACATTCATAAAAATTCACATAATTAGAAACCTTAATATTATTATTAAACTTACCTCTGTTCCACTGTTGTCATCTCCTCTACTTCCTTTTAAGAAAGCTCCTGAATTATCTAGTCATCAAGGCAATGTCATCTTCATCCTTAGATTATGACTGATCACTCTTCGATTCCTCCACTTTCAGTGTTATATTCTTCTCCTTTCATTATTCTCCTGCATCAATCTTTCTTTGACTCACTCCTTGCTCGTAATCAATTAGGGATCCAAAAAGATTGTCAATAGAGTAAACATTTAAATCTTTTGACTCTATTATAGCAGTTATCTTAGTATTATAAGTAGTAGGCAAATAATGAAGTATTTTATTCACTAATTCAATATTTATTAATTCCCTACATAATATATCCCAAGAAGTGACTATCTAAGTGAATATTATATACATTTCAGAAATGAATTTATTTAGTTTCATGCAAAATAATTCATAGTCATGTAACAAGATGTTTAGCCTTGATTTCTTTACTTCATTAGTCCCTTTATAAGTAATACAAAATCTATCCCATATGTCCTTTTCATTTTAACAAGTGAAAACTCGCATGTAATCTTCTGACTTAAGTACATAAATGAAATTATTTAAGCATTTAGCATTTAACTATGCTAAGTCACATTGTTCTACAGTCCAGTCAGCAAAGGGTGTCTCAACTCTAATGTCATTAACCCATCTAGTTTGTTTAGTATACCATTCTTGAACTAAGATCCACAAATGATAATTTTTTTTTTAAGAAATGCAAAATGAATTAAAATTCAACCAAAAGAAAGCCTAGGTACAAACTAGTGAGAGTTATTCAATCTATCACATTCCTCCTTTACAAGAAGAACAAAAGAAGAAGGAAGTGAACTCTCACAAAAGAAATCCCAAATGAAATCAAAAGAAAAAGCAAGGTTAGCACAATAATCGACTACCTTGTTACATTTTCTACCAACATAATGAAAAATTACATTATTCCAATTATTTAAGAATGAGAAATCATCATGTATTATGCTTTCACCTACTTCCTTCTCTTTGTTATACAATTCTTGAAGGAATAGGATCACATTCTTATTTTCTCCTTCCAAAATAATACCTTTAGCATTGAGTAAACAATCCTTCAAAACCTCCTTAAGAGAGCTGAATGCTAAGAGTTCTACCTATGATATATCCCAATGCATTCCATGAAAGCCAAATGCCAATAGAAATCTTCCCTTGAAGTCCCAGACAATGCCTCCAATACTTGCTCCATAGTCATTCTTCACTACAGCATCTATATTAATTTTGTACCACTCGGGTGGAGGAGGACGCCATAATTCAAACACAGTCCCATGGACCGATCATCATCCCAGTAATCTGAGATATCCTTACTCAGTTTATCCATACTCACAAAGCTAATCACATTTGTTGCAATGATTGAAACACTATCTTCAACCTTCCCATGTTTTGTCATATTTTTGTTATTCCAAGAAAATCAAAGCAAAGAAAAATACAACTTGACCAACAAATTATTATCTTCATACAATAATTTGAATTCAGTCAAACATTGCTGAAAAGAATAGAAAATCGAAACAGGAAACCCCCAATTCCTTAACTTAAGGATAACTTCAACTAGCTTTGAGCATTTAGTAGTAACATGATCTATATCTTCCACCTCCCCGCAACCTCTAGGATATAGGTTACAGCTGCTTAACTTTCTTCTCTTCAAGAAATCTGCTGTTGGAACTACTTCTTTGCTCAATCTCCAAATGAATAACTCAACCCTAGCGTTCATTTTCACCTTGTGAATCCAAGAATTGGGATCCACCACAGTTACTTCCTTTACAGCTTCTTCTCTTAACATATACGAAATTGATTTCCCATAAAATTTCCTTTTCAGTTCCATATAATCTGTCTCTGAATCCTAACCAATCTGAATGTTGCTGATTAGTTTCACCAGTTCTATCCCAAAAAACTACATTAGCTTCTCCCTATTCCACCTACCATCTTGAATAAAGCAATCAAGAGTTATATTATCATTTTCAAAAATAGCCACAAAAGTAGGCCATTTAATCTATCATTTGTCCAAGATCCATATATCCTTCAATACATTTATGCTTCTTCCATTTATTACTTTCCATCTTATAAAGCTTTTCAAAGTCTTCCAACCACTAGTTATAATCTTCTATGTAGAAGAACCACCCTTCCAGGTTTCATTCCTTCCCCAATTATTTCCATATCTAGACAGTAGAATTCTATTCAACAAGGAATTAGGATTCAGTACTAGATTCCAAGCAAACTTTGCTCTCATTGGTTCCAAACTGGATATAGCCAAGTGAAGCCCCCAACCACCCATTGATCTCGGTTTGCAAAGTTCTTCCCAAGCCACAAAATGCATCCCTTGGCTACCATCAAATTTATTCCAAATAAAATTTCTGGAAAGTTACTCAAATTAGCTCAAAATACTTAAAGGAATAAGAGAATGAGGCAAAAGAAATAATGGAAGATTGCAAAAAACATATTTTATCAAAACCAATCTTCCAACTAGAGAAATGTGTCTATTTCCCCAAGCATTAAGAGTCTTCATAGATTTATCCAAAAGAAATTGGAAATCAGCCTTTCTTAATCTCCTGAGAGCAAACTTGGTTCCCAAGTATTCCATTTCTTCTACTTGTTTTATCTCCAACATCCTTACAATCTTCTTTCTCCTTCTTCTATCAACAGAATTGCTTAAAATCATAGCTGATTTTTGAGTATTCAATCTCAGTCCAGTCCAAGCACAATAATCACATAAAATGTTTTTTACTTTTTTAATACTTTTTAATTTTGCATTAGAAAATAAGAGGACATCATCAGCATAAAGCAAATGAGATATCTTTTGAATATTTGGAGCAATTCTAATGCCTAAATCCTTGCCTTCACTGAAAAAGACATTAGAAAGAAGTTAAGAGCAAATAATAAAAAGAAAAGGAGAGAGTGGACAACCTTGACGAAACCCACTCTTCCCCTCAATCCATATAGAGAATCCACCATTAATTGAGATTGCAAATCTAGGCTCCATAATGCACTCCATCACTATTTTTTTTTTTTTTTTTTTTGAAATTTGCAGAAATTTCATTAGAACGGAACAAACAAACTAATTACAACTAATAAAAGGGTAACACTCCTCCTTGATTAACTCAAGCAAAGAAGATGGAATGTTACCAAAAGAGAAACTATCAAAAGTAAAACTACTATCAAGTGCCAAAGTGGCACAAAAATCAGCCACTCGATTATAATCCCTATTTACATGATGAAAAACGATTTTATTAAAATCATTAAGGAAAAGAAGCTCCTTGATCGGCCAATTCTCCATCAGCCACTCCATCTTCTTCAAAGAATGTTGAATGTGTGTAATCACATTGAAATTATCACCTTCAATGATAATTCCTTTGCTTTCAAGCATCCAAGGCTGGATGAATTCCCTTATTGTAAAAATTGCTTCTAATTCAACTTGTGCAATATCCCAATGTACAATACTCTTGCCAAATGCAAAAAGAAGTCTACCTTTGCAATCTCTAAAAATCCCTCCAATGCCTGCCCAATTAGAAGGTAACCACATTGCATCCACATTAATCTTGATCCAATCTAGCGGTGGAGGGTGCCAAGATGTAAGAGACTCCCAAGGGAGATTGGTACCCTAATTATCAAGCTATGGATTAGAATTCAATGTGGTAACAGAAATGACATTTACCTCCACCATACTACTAAACATAGCAGCCTTGCCATGCTTCACCAGGTTTCGGTTCTTCCAGGACATAAAAACTGTTGTGCAATACAATCTTACCATACTCTTATTCTTGGCCGATCTTTTCCTCAACTCCTATAAGCACTCATCCACATAATGAAACTTAGGAACAGCAAATCTCCATCCTTGAATTGCATAAATAACCTTATTAAGGTATTTTCAATGGACCACTATATGTTCATAATTCTCAACCTCTTGATAACCTCTAGCACAAGAGTCATGAACTACAAGTCTTCTATATTAAAGAAAATGATTGGTAGGTATAGCAAACTTACTTAAACGCCACCAAAAAAGTTCCACTTTGCTATTGAGCTTAAGGTTCTTTAACCAAATACATAAACCACCGTCAACATCCATATATTTATCCCTCAGCACAAAATCATAAGCCAAAGTTGAGATAGATCTACCCAAAAATTTGCTAATAGTCTCTAGCTAATCCGTCTTCATAGAGGTATCAATTTTAATTTGCCTGATTTAGTTTCATATCATCCCAATTTCCATCTTTTGAAATTAGCTGCTGAACCATCATGTCTTCCAAGGCAATACAATCCACAAAAGTCGACCAAGTATTAATACTTTTGTCTAACAGCCAAATGTCACCAAGAACATTAATTCTATCACCACTACCCACCTTCCATTTGATAATAATCTTAAGATGCTTCCCTCCATCTTTCAGTATCTGCAAAGCAATGGATGAATTCTTTTTACATATTCCATCCAAGATATCCTCCCCATACTTAGCAGTGATAGTTTGGTGAAGAAGAGAATTCAGTTTTGGATGCAGTTCCAAGCTAGCCTTGCCCTCAATGTACCATTTCTGATAACTAAAGATTGCACCCCGAATCCACCTGCACATCTCGGCTTACAAATCTCACTCCATGCCACATAATGCAATCCCTTCTTCCCATCCGACTTGTTCCAAATAAAATTCCGGCACATTTTCTCCATTTCATATAGAATTTTCTTAGGCACAAGGGAATGTGTGAGTATAAAATTTGGCATAGAAAGTAAACAAGTCTTCAATAAAGTAATTCTGCCTCCCAAAGATAAAGACTTCTTACCCCACACATTCAATCTATCCATTACTTGACTCAAGGAATCATGAAAGTCAGCCAACCTTAATCTCCTTAGAGATATCTTGATACCCAAGTACTTCCATTCCTTCAAAACTTTGAACCCAAGTATTCCCGCTACCTTCTTTTTTATGATATCTTCTACCAGCTTTCCCAAATAAGATTTGGGACTTATTGATGTTCCCCTTATGACCCGTCCACCTGAAAAAATCCTCAACAATTTTCTTCAATAATCTTGCCAAAGTACATGTAGCTTTTGAAAACACAAGCACATCATCCGCATAAAGAAGATGTGTAACCTTTGGCCCTCTTGGAGAAGTCTGAATACCCAGATTTTGTCCCCTCTACTCCATAGAATTTGACAACAGTTGAGAACACATAATGAACAAATATGGGGAGAGTGGACATCCCTGCCAGAATCCATTGCAAACACTGATCCATCTCAGCATCTTCCCATTTAAGATAATAGAAAACCTCACATTCACCATGCATTCCATGAGAAAGCCTGAGAAAACCATAGGGAAACCAAACCAATTGAGAATTTGAAGTAGAGTTGGCCATCCAATGCTATCATAAGCCTGCTCCATATCTAGCTTCACCGCCATCATCCCTTTTTTGTTCTTTGAAACTTTAAACTTGTTAAAAATCTCATGAGACAAAATGCAATGTTCTGATATTGATCTACCTGGAATGAAAGTCATCTGCTCTTCAGAAATCATCTTAGGCATAAGCTTTTTCAGCCTATTTACCAACATAGTAGCTGCAATCTTATAAGTAGTTTGACATAAGCTGATAGGCCTAAAATTAGATGGTACACTCGGATTCTTCACTTTGGGTATTAGAACAATCAAGTTATCTTTCCATTCTTTGTGCATACTACCAGTAATAAAAATTTTCTTGATAGCCTTCCACATAGTGTCCCCAACTAATCTCCAATAGCATTTAAAAAAAGAGGAAGTCACGCCATCAACCCCAGGTGATTTATTATTACCTTGCTGGAATACAGCCTCCTTACATTCTTCCAAGAGAAATTAAGCCTCCAAAGCTTTCCTATCCAGCAAGTTCAACCTCTGTTCCATAGCAATCACAGGCTAACCCGTCAATTGACAATCTCGGCTTCTCCATTTTTCTTCAAAAATTGGAAGAAAAATATGCTCAATCAGCTCCTCTTCTTCCACCATCTGGTTATTTTTATCTTTGATTTGCCTTATCAACTTTGCATTTCTCCTAGCCGATGCAAAGTTATGATAAAATTTTGAGTTTGTATCCCCTTCCTCTTGCCATCTAGCCTTAGCCCTTTGATTCCACTAAGTAGATAGTCTTCTAAGAGTAGCATTGAGCTCATGAACCTTGCTCCTAAGCAGGAACAAATCATCAACAGAAAAAGCATCCACCGAAGCCTATTTAGTCTGTAACTCCATAATTTTTCTCTTCAATTCTTCTTTCAATTTACACAAATCCTTACATTTGTTTTTAGTCCAGAAGATTAAAGCTCATAATGTCCTTCTAAGCTTTCTATGAAGAACCTCCACCTCATCCCCGAAATCCTTTCTCTTCCAAGAGTTAGAAACAATGTTCCAAGCCACCGGGTATGATCTCCAAGTATCTTCAAAACTAATGAACCTTGTCATGTTAAGCTATAAAGTTTCCAATTTAAAAACAATTGGATAGTGATTAGATGCCACCCTAGCAAGGTGCCGCACCTTTCCTGAAGGAACCAATTGTAAAGATGCTGAATTTATCAAGCATCTATCCAGCCTTTCCCATATCCTTGAAGCTCCCTCTTTGTTATTGCACCAAGTGAAACTTGGTCCAACAAAACCTACATCATGTAAATCAGAGTTAGTCATAAAATTCCTCATCTCCCTAGAACCTCTAGATAAGAGGAACCTCTTCCCTCCCTTCTTCTCATCCCTACTCAAGATGAAATTAAAGTCCCCTCCCACCAAGGACGGACCCGTACCCACCAAAGTGTTTTCTAATAGACTCCAAAGGCTCCTCCTTTCAACATAACAGCTACTACCATAAACAGTGGACACCTTCCAAACAACCAAAGAGGGAGCGGTAAGAGCCCCTACTATCACTTGAGAAGAACTCTCCTCAAACACAAAAGAAGCCACATTCATATTCCATAAAACCAAAATTCCCCCAGTAGTACCCACAGTTGGGAGGTGGAAGAAGTCCCAACTACTACCAATCAGGCTATCCACATCCCTTCTATCAACATTATTTAGTTTAGTCTCCACAATCCCAATATAAAACACATCATTATCCCTAACAATCTCCCTCAGATACAGAGAGGCCTCTCTCTTTCTGTCCCTCCCTACAATTCCAGAAGACAAGGGATGACATTAAGCCAACTGAGGGGAACAATCCCCACCTTTCATACTGCCTTTAACATCTCTTCTCTTTTTCCTATGCTCGGGTTCTAGAGGCCCCAATGACTTCACCTCCTTGGCCAATTTGAGCTTGACCACATTGCTGTTAAGAGCAACAGCATTCTTCGAATCGTCCAAGATTACTTCAGCAGTCTTCACTACATCCATAATTTCTTCAGCAACCATATTTGCTCGTGATTTCTCCACTATGAGATGATTTACTATTTCACCTTCTTCAATGTCTTCTATTAAAGCTTCAAACTTATTAGCTACATCAATGTTCAATCCCAATCCTGTATTACCCTTCACCATATTAGAACACTTGCCATTGTCCACAGCCTATTAATCAAAATGTACCATTTCTGTATCCACCTCCTTCACACACTTTTGATTTGTAATATGCACATCATAACCATTTTCATATCTCTTCCATTCCTCCCACCCCTTGCAAATCTTCTATTCGTAACTTTCCTATTCTTGAACCGGACATGAATCCATGGTCCATAATCATTCCCATGGACTTCACCATCAGTATGAACTGCCTTAACACTTGTTGCATCCTGTTTATTCTCAGTCATTTCACTAGTATTAGGCCTCTTGACCACAGGACATACCTTTTTATTATGTCCAACCTTGCCACATTGATAACAAAACAAGTCTATTTTCTCATACTCTATTTTCTGAAAGAATCGGCCTACTATGCCATCTATCCAAACTCCATTTGGAAGGTTATTCTCCAAGTTTAATCTTACGCACACTCGGGAGAATTCTTGTTTTCCCCATTTAAATGAATTTCCATCCACATACATTGGTACTCCAATTCGTATAACAATTCTAGCAATGTTCTCTTAATCCCAGCAATAAAGAGGTAAACAGGGAAGACGAACCAAAACAGGTGCAGTGATGCCTCTAAATGAATTGGGATTGAACAACGGCGACCATTTATCCATACCCACAATGTATCCTCCCATGTACCACGGCCCACCATGCAGGACTTCTTCCATTGCTACCTCATTCTTAAACGAGCACATAATCCAATTCATACCAAGCGACATCATGTGAAAGCTTCCAAACCTATTCCACTGCCTTCTCAGTTCTATGCTGCACAACGGAAATGAAATTTTACCTCCCAAACCCTTGATTACCAGTGAGTATTTCAGCACTTGTGAATTCATCAATTCCTTTTCAGCGTTTAATTTGACTGGAATCCTATCCTCCGATATCTCCTCGAGACCACCGTTAAATGAGATCTTGATATGTTGGGGTTTCTTCCATGCTTCACTGAATTCTGTCTTCAAATCATTTCTATCAACAATTTTGTCCTCAATCCTGACCTGATTAACCTCTGTCAAAGAATTCTCCTTAAGAACATTGCTAGTAAATTTCCCATGGTTCCCCAAAGCATCCATTTAAGATGTTATATTAGGGCCCACAAGATCCTCATTACTTCTAACAAATTTATTTACATTCAAAATCGAACCCGCAGAAGAAGACACCTCAGGATTCTGGTTTCCATCACTAACTCTTTCCTTCTTAATATCTCTATCACCTTCAGCGCCTCATTCCACCACAGCCTTCTTGCCTTTTCCTTCCACAACCACTTCTTGCCAAACCAGAGGTCGAGTGACCTCTATGATCATAAGATTATTACTACTCCTACCAGACAAATGATCTGTACCTGAAGAATGAACCTCTGTCTGACGGTCTGCACCAGAAGAGTGACCGGATGCCAAGGACTCGACAAAAGACGGCCGGTCATCATCCGTCCGACGACTGGCCTCCATCCGACGGTCGGCCACCGCCAAAACCACCGTTTGCAGATAGCCCGCGAAAGCAGAAAGATTCAAAAAACATGCTTTTCTCTCTAGAAAATCGTCTGGGAGCTTCTCTCTCTAGAATGAGCTTCAATCAATCCTCTCCATCACCAAATTCATAAACTTATTTGTGAAGCCCAAGATACCCATCATCTTGTGAAGAGTATTCCAACACATGCTATCGTAGGCTTGTTCCATGTCCAACTTGATTGCTACCATAGCATCAGCTGCTTTTGACATTCTGATCTTATTTGAAACTTCTTGAGCCAATAATAAGTTATCAGCTATGCTTCTACCTTTAAAAAATGCAACCTGCTCTTCTGAAATAATTTTTGGAATGACCACCAATAACCTGTTCAATAAAACTTTAACCACTATTTTATAAATAGAGTTACATAAGCTAATTGGTCGAAACCCCACAGGCGTGATAAGATTCTTCATTTTCGGAGTAAGCACCACTAGAGTGTCCTTCCATTCCTTGCACATTCTACCTGTAACAAAAAAAATCTTCACTACTTTGCAAACATCACTCCCTACAATGCTCCAATAAGCCTTGAAGAAAGAATAGGTAATGCCATCAAAACCAGGAGCTTTATTATTACCCAGCACTCTGATTACTTCTATAATTTCTGAATTTGAAATATCAGCATCTAATCTTCTTTTATCATTTTCATCCAGAATTCTGTACGGTGCTGGCCAGTTATCTTCACAGCAGTCCCTCTCCTTCCATTTATCTAGGAAAAACCTAAAGAATACTTCCTCCACTTCCTTAGGATCTTCAGTTAGCTCCCGATTACACTTCTTTACTTGTGAAATCCAGTTCCCACTCCTCCTGGCGTTAGCAAAAGAATGAAAAAATTTGGTATTAGCATCCCCCTCCTCATACCATGTGACCTTTGCTCTTTGCTTCCACCATGTATTTAACTGGCCAAGTGTCAAATTAAGCTCCTTAACTTTAGATCTCAACATCAAAAGCTTATCTTCACTCAACCAACCCACATTGGCTTCATCTTCTTGAAGATGAAATATTTTCTCTTTCAATTTATCCTTCCTAATAGAGAACTCCTTGACTTTAGCCTTTCCCCAAAAATGGAAATCCTTCAAATCTTTCTTACACTTTTTGTTAAGGATCTCCATATCATTGCCATGAAATCCTTTCCTCCAAACTTTAGCTATAATGTGAATCGAAACTCTGTAGGATAACCAAACATCCTCAAACTTGAGAACCACTTTACTTCTAGATGATGAGTCAAAAATTTTCAACACTATAGGACTATGAACTGAAGCAATTCTAGCTAAATGCCTCACCAATGCCACCTGAATAAAGTTGATAGCCAAAGTGTTAAGTAAATTCCTATCCAACCTTTCAAGAATCCGGCCTCCTCCATTTTTATTTTTGCACCAAGTGAACCTTGGTCCCACCACCCTTACATCATGCAAAATTCTCATTCATGAAGTCCTCCATCTCCTTTGGACCTTGAGAGAACACAAATTTCTTACCTCCTCTTTCCTCATCTTGAGAGATTATACAGTTGAAATCTCCCCAACAACCAAAGGGACCTTCACACTAGCCACTTCTTGAATACAACCCCATAAACTCCTCCTTTTCACCACTTCCTTGCTCCCATATACTGTAGCTATTATCCACACCCCTTTGTTGAAAATATTAAGGTTTCCAATAATACATTGATCTGACTATTTTAGAACTGTAAAAGAAGCCATATCCGATCTCCACAATAACAATATTCCTCCAGACAAGCCATCTGAAGGTACCAGAAAGAAGTCCCAATCATGACCCAAAATTTTCTCAAGAGAAAATTTATTAAAATTACTGATTTTAGTTTCCACCAATCCCATAAAAAGAACTCCATGTTCCATTATAAATTCCTTAAGATAGAGAGAAGCCACTTTTTTCTTGGCTCCTCTACAATTCCAAAAGGCTAAGGAATTCATAATTTTATTCTAGGGGATGAGGGCCCTTCCTTCTTTCTACTACTAACCCAATCCATATTCCTACCTCTGGAAGCAATTTTGATTGGACCAAGAGACCTCAATTCTTTTGCAAGCTTCACCTTGTTATTCTCCCCACCTGTTGCAACTTCTCTAGCTTTATCACCTTCAGCAGTATCCCTATTAAGACCTTCTTTACAGCATACCTCCATATCTTTTCCAGCATTTATTGAATTGACATTATTTTTAACAATATCACTCCTGCCTTTTAACTTTTCCACCTCCATCATATCATCATCAACCATTTTCAATACATCAAATTTATTGGCTGAATTTGAAAAATAATTAGAAACGGATATGGCTTCCATACCCATTTCATAACCAGAGCTAATTTCATTTTTGTCACACGGCATTTCCTATTCCACTTCACCAATGTTATGATCCAACTTATCAACTTTATCACCTTCCAGTCTATACTCCCCTTCTTCTAATTGTTCAGCCACATCACATAATTTCCCTGGAAACTCCGAGATAAAGACTACACTGATACCATCATCCATACCAGTCCGAACTTCCTATGTAACAATCACCGAAACAGCAAATTTTTTAACATATCTTACAATGTTTTGCTTAATCACCTTGTTGCACTGTTTTGATTTTCAGCTTTTCTTGTTGTTGACTGAATCCATGGGCCATAAGAAGGCTCTTTCAAAACCTCTTGCTTCCTTACCACCATGTTTTCTCTACCACTTTGATCAGCAACCTCCATAACCTTAGGATTTGTTTCTTTTAGAACACATTCATTTTCCACATGTCCAATCTTCCCACATACAAAGCAAAAGTTGGATATCTTCTCATACTCTACATTTTGGAAGAACCTTCCAGCCATGCTATCCACCCATACACCTACCGGAAGAGGTTGATCAAGCCTTATTCTTATACATACTCTTGCAAATTCTCTCCTTCCCCAATGAAACATATTACCATCCAACATAAGTGGTTTTCCAATTCTTAAAGCAATACAAGCTACATTCATCTCATCCCAACATTGAAAAGGTAAGTGAGGCATTCTAATCCAAATTGGAGAAGAAAGCACCTTCATAGATGCAGTAGTAAAGTCTGGAGTCCATTTCTCCATACCTACTATATGCCCATTCACAAACCAAGGGCCTCCTGAATGAACTGCTTCTGCCATCTCATCCTAGGAGAGCATAGGAACCAACCTCTACCTAATGTAGTAAAGTGGAATTGCCCGAATTGACTCCATTGTCTCCTTATCTCCCAAGCCACCATTTGGGATGGTAATTCTTTTCCAAATACCTTAATTACCAAAGAATTTGACAGTTTCTTTGAGTTCCTCATCTCCAGTTCTTCATTTAACCTTACAGCCTTTCCATCTTCAGATAATACCACCTCATCCTCTTTAAAATCTAGTTTTATATATGGTTTGTCACTCTATGGATTCACGTTACCCATGCCTATAGAGTTTCTAGGCATTCCATCAAACAACTTATCTCCATCCGAGCCATTCCTTCTTTTCGGTACAGAATGAGTATTATTGTCAACCAAATTCCAAGAAATCGCATTTATCACGCTGCGACTAAGTCCAGGGATTGCATTTTAATTCCCAAACCGATTAACAAAAATTTGCATTCCATATGTATATGCAGTATTATCAGAAGGAATTATCGATGATTTCAAACCTTTTGGAGTAACCATATCCACAACTTCAGCTATAGACTTACCTTTGCCTTCCACATGCTTGATCAAACTAGGCATTATATCTAATACCTCCTTTATCACCAATGGACCTTGCTGCTTCATCAAAGGAATTTGAATTCTCTATTTGGGATTCAAAAACAACGAACCATTACCTTTCACATCTAACTTCGAGTTACCCACAAACGACGGAGACCTCAACAATGATGATTGTCGTTGGTCTTCTACTTTCGTATCCACTGACTTCCCTTACCGATGGCAGTCTTCCGCCATCGTCCCCCTTAGTTCCTAATTATCATGAACATAATTCGGGAAGAAAAATTTAAAATTTCAAAAGCATTAGTGATTGAGTACCCTTGTGGTAGACATGCATGTTTTCTAAAAATTGAAAGGGGTATTGTCAAATAATAAAGGTCTGGTGATTGAGTACCCTTCTGGTGTGTTTCGATTTCCAAAAGTAGTCATGCTCACTTTTCAAAAAGTTGTCTAAACTTATGGTTTTAAAACAAAGCTCTGATATCACTTGTTGATTCTTATTGAATCAAGATTAGGTTATTAAACCTAAACTAATGTCCTAAGGCTAACCAAAAGCGGGGTAAACTGGTAATTTAAGAATTCTCTTGGATTTTAAAATTTGAAATCGTTGATTTACAAATCAAGTTAATTAAAGTTTTAAAATAAAACTTTCAATCACAAAAAATAACCTGCAGTAAATAAAATGCAGAAATTTAAAAGACACTGAAATTTATAGTGGTTCGTTCAAACACGACATACATCAACTCCATGAAGACTTCCTCTTCAAGTATTACAAAATTACTAAAGTGGCTCTCCTTTTGCCCCCATAGCAAGGCGAAGAATCCTTTACAAAACTCTCTTCCAACAATCCCCAGTGCGGTAGAGAACAGAAGTTCTTTTACACTCTCCAACTGTAGGCTGAGAACAGTCATCCTTTCACACTCTCCAAGTGTCGGCAGAGAACTGTTGGCTGTTCACACTCTCCAAGTGTCAGCAGAGAACCTTTATTCTTTCATACCCTCCAAGTGTTAGCAGAGAACTGGATTTTCTTAAATGATCTTCTCATGAGTAATATAGAAAGATAAGAGGAATAGTAAAAAACACAAATCACACAGAGATCCTTACCTTTGAGTAACCTTGTGAACCATTCACACTCCACTAGCAAAAAATCTCTCTCAAACACTCTCTCACACTCTATCTTTCAATTACCCTTGAAAAATCATAAAGACAAGAATTTTTACATCAATTTTTAGTGGACCTTTTATACAAAAGACACGAAAAAACCGTTCAAAAAATTGAAGTTTTTAATTTTGAGCATACACGATCGTATAGTACGATCTTATTTTGTATGTACGAATAGTTCAAACACTGTTGTGTATGAACCTATTATGAATTGATATGAAATCAATTTGTACCCGATCATTGTCAGGTACGAACCATGTTCGTTTGGGACAAACAGTAAGAAAATTTTTTGAGTTCGTCGGTACGAAAGGAGCCCTAATATTTCATACTCTAGATGGCGTACGTACAATAACGTCATCATCCAGTACGATCTATTATAAAAATTTTTCAAATTCATTTGAATGAAATGTCAGGATGAAAAGAGACCTCACAATTTCATACCCTATAAGGCATGTACGAACTAGGATCATCTTTAGAAAAAATATTTTTGAGAGAGAATGAACCCATCCATATCGTACTCATGAAAGCATGTACAAACTTTGATTGTCCTGTATGATCCATACTTAAAAAATAATAATTTTTAGCGAGAAAAGACTCGTCCACTTCGTACTCTGGATGATATGTACGAACTAAGTTCATAAAGTATGATCCATACTTAAAATAATTTATTTTTAAGCGAACAAGGACCCATCCATTTTGTACCCTGAAAGGCATGTACGAACTTGGTTTGTACAATATGATCTATACTTAGAAAAATTTTCATTTCTGTTCATTCGATTGCTCTTCAAGAAAAATAACTAACTACTTTAAGAAAAATAACTAACTAGATCATCCCATATGACCTAATATCATACAGTACGATCAGTTTAAAAAATGTGAATTTTAAACTCTCCCCTAGTGTGTATGTGTGCTCAATTACTCAATTATAATCACACTCTCTCAGACTTAATAAAATAGAAAATACATACTTCAATTATAGTAAACTATAAACTGATCTTGATTTGAAGTCTTCAACAATCTGGAATATAATTTTTCTAAAATGTTAGTACACATAAAAGCAAAATAATTTTTTCAAAATCTATTAGGAGAAATAATAATCAAAGCAATAATACTTGGAATCATCAAAAACATACAAGTTACAAGAATATCAAATATGCAAGAACTAAGTAGCAACTATCTCAACAGAAAATCCTACTTAAAGGGAAAGAAAGGGTTCAAGTGAGCTTAGTCAACATGCATGATACATACCAACATACAGAGGGATTATGGCACTGAGAAGAAAACTGGATAAAGGAAGACAACACACTCATAACATATAGAAGGAAAGGATGGAGGTGGCATCATCCATGTGACACAGATAGGTAGAATTTATAGTCCCTAAAGAAAATGGAACTTACCTACCAATGAGGCGTACTATGAGACACCAAATGTAGTAGCCTTGAACCCTAAATCTAAGCTGGGTTTAATGTTCTACACCCAACAGTAACAACTGTGTCCTAGCTAATGCATATGAGCTTATATCCTGCCTGAAAAGAAAAGTCAGCTAACCACCTAAGTGCATAAAATCCATGCTATCCAGTCTTTATAAAAGATGGATAGGCATATCAGTTTTTTTTTTAAGTAAGGACAACATCTAAAGAGTTTCCTAATTAGCCTTAGACTTATGTAGGGTGAATGCTCCTAATTGTAGAAGGAATCACGATCTCAAACGCCTTGGATACACGGGAATTTGCTTTGGAAGTTATTTGACATCAGTTTGTCGGAGATCTCACCATGGGCAAGAGTTTAACAGTGGATTTGGGTGGAGGAAGATGAAGAGAAGTCTAAGGAGCTTACACAAGCAAAGGCTCAGGTTTGGGGGCTCTTGGAAGAGAGAAAAAGGAAAAAGTCCTTCAAAGGAAACCTTAAGTCCCTATTTAAAGGCTTAGACCTATCAAGGATGATATAGATTGAATCTAGAGCTCATTAGGAGGGAAAGCCACTTATATTAGGCGTGGTTTGCCCTAGGGATCAATAGGAAGGGTTTAATTGCATTAAAGAGCTTCAAATTGACCTAAAAAGGTCAAATTGACCTAATGAGACTTGGGTTGACCAAGTCGAAGCTTGACTTGGTCAACTTAGTTAATTAGGTCAAAGAAAGTAAGGAGTTGGGCCCAAGGAAGGTTTTAAATTGATTTAAAATTAATTTCGGCTCAAATGGGATAAATGAGTCAACCTAGTTGACTTTGTCAACAGGTTGACCCAGGATAAGGGATTTGTCCCAATAGGTTGGCTCTGACCTACTGAGTCTAAGGGAGATAAGATTTGATCCTAAAAAGGCACAAATTAAATTTAAAATTGAATAGGGAGTGTTTGGGTCAATTTGGGTCAACTAGGTTGATATAAGGCCTGTTGGGTCTAGGCTCAATAGACTTGGCTTGACCAACTGAATACAAGGGTAGAGGTCTTAGGGCCTGGCTTGGTCAATTTGACCAGGTCAACCCTTTGACCCAAGATTTTAAGCAAACAGAAGGTCAACAAACGGACCACCAATAGGGTGACAAACAAATTAGTGAACCGTACATGTTGGCGTTGACCGAATGTGGAAGAAATGTAGAGTAAAGGAATACCAATAAAAGGTCACCAAAAGGTGAGCAAGTAGGGGGGATCCCCTCCTTTCCCTACCATGTAGCAAGGGCATAGCCGAGGATAGAAAAAAGGGAAAGAGGGTGCCTCACATCCACCTAACCATATCAAGACAGTGAATGTGGGCAAACTCAATGTTCACCTGACCATATCGAAATAGTAGAATAAAGAGTGAAAGAAGTAAAGTAAAGAGCACCAACAAAAGCTTATTAAATGTAAAGGGTGGAGTAGGTCATCTATTCGCCTTACTTTCATAAGGGCAGATTAAAGGGGAAAGTGGAGGTAAAGTTGGCTAACTACCTGTCTGACCATATCAAAATAGCAAGATAGATGGTGAAAGGGTCTCGCATTCACATAGCCAAATCAAAATAGTGAATGGGGAGCCAGAGTAAAAAAGTAAATCAACTATCTACCTAACCTTATTGAAATTACAGGATAAAAGGTGAAAGGGGTGGTGAGGAATGCCTCCCAAGGGCTTTGTCGGGCTCTCTTAATAAGGTAAGCTTCAACCTCTACCTAACTAGATCGGCCTAAAAAATGAAGAATGGCTAAAAACTCACTTGCTCCTTTCGAAATAGTGAGTAAAGAGTCATGATTTGATGCATGCTGTCTCTTAGGACTCTGTCGGGGCTCTCCTCAACCAGGTAAGCTTCAACATCTGCGGGACCAGAATTGGCCTAGTAAATGAAGAAGGGTATATATCTTTTATATGTTCACAACCAGTGACTGGAACACAAAGAGAGGGAGATAGGGTTGGCTTTGATAACCTAGTCCATATTTGCCACATAAACAAAATTGGGGAGAGAGAAATTATGTAAAATTTAACAAAGAAGTGAAATATTTGGCTTTGATAACCCAGACCACATTTGTCACACGAATGAAATGGAGGAGCACAAATATAATAAAATTGATATATGAATGAAATTTATTTAGATAGTTGAACAATATTACCACTCCCAACTAATATGGGTTGGTAAGGACTTAGTATCACTTCTTAAGAAAATGTTTGAATTATTTGTTTTGATATCTCAGACCACACTTAGGGGTGGTAAGCAAAACTGGGTAGGAAAAAATCCTCGCAAGGGGAGGATAAATCAAAGGTTTTATGCACTGGCACAATGTGATTTGTGTGCACAAACATAAGCGCAAATATCCCTACGAAGTATCAGCGGATCTCTTTTAAGGATAGTCTTATACTCTTCGTAGCAAATATCTTATGGTAGAGAACAAATTATCATGGCCACACAGACTGCCAAAAAGTAAAAAGGATCCTTTCAAGGGATATAAATATATAGGGATATTTATAGGAGGTAGGGAGGCGCCGGGGTCTGCTCAGCGATCTTAGTGTGAGAGAGCCAAACGAACATGGAAACCTGATGGGAAGAAGGAAAGAGGGGAAACCATGAGAAAAGGAGGAAGATAGATAGGGGACAGAAAGGCCCAGTAGGCCAAAGGAAAGGGACCATAGCTAGGGGAAACCCTAGCTAATAAGGGAAACCTAACCAAGAAAGACTATATCTAAGATTAGAACATATCTAATATAAGGAGTACTAATTCCAGAGTATATACAATAAGAAATAATATAGGATCCAAAGATAGAGAGAGAAATGAGTCCCACTGTGGTCATCAGAAACCTATGGACCTCCAAAAGGACACCGCTTAGCAGGGGATAAAGTGTAGAGGGGATATGACCACACCATCCCGAAGGATAGAAATGATCGCAGGCCTTCACGTTCTTCGTAAGAGGGCTAATAGGAGGGAAGATTAGATCTTACATACGATCAACCATTAATGATAGTGGCTCTCGCCAATGCATCTCAATAGGTGATAATATGCATAATCTGATCAATGTCACGTGGTTTCCCCCACCCGATACATCAGCTCAAGCAGAGTTTATTTATTGTGGAATTTTGTTTTCCATGGGCGCAAGCCTCTGTGGTTAGTTATATTTTAGAATGGAGCTTGAGAATACTCTCGATTAAGGATCTGACATTATTCTTTCTAAAAAGGGGATTGACACAAAGGGGAGACTAGGAAATCCTACTCAAAGGGAAAGAAAGGGTTCAAGTAAGCTTAACATGTAGGGTTCATACCAACATACGGTGGGACTAAGGCATTGAGAAAGAAACTAGAGAAAGGAAGATAACACACTCATAGAATATAGAAGGAAAAGATGGAGGTAGCATCATCTATGTGATGTGGATAGGAAGGATTTATAGTCCCTGAAGAAAAGAAAACTTACCTACCAATGATACGTACTACAAGACACCGAATATAGTAGCCTTGAACCCTAAATCTAAGGTGGGTTTAGTATTCTACACCCAACACTAACACCCGTGTCCTAGCTAATGCATTTGAGCTTATATTTTGTCTGAAAAAAAGCCAACTAACCACCTAAGAGCGTAAAATCCATACTATCCAATCTTTATGAAAGATGGGTAGATAGATCAATTTTTTTTGGAAGTATGACAAACGTCTAGAGAGTTTTCTAATCAGATATGCCTAGAATTTTAAAAGGCTTATAAAAATAATTTCTAGAAAAAGACTGAGCTTCTCCAGGTCAGACACTTTATCCTCATAGGCCATATTATTCAGACTCTACCCATAGGCAGGGAAGTGTCTTATAACAAGGAGGGAGAGAAATACAATAATATGCATGCACCCCGAACGATTTTGGCTATTCCCTACGTCATTAGATTTTTATGTTATTTAATTCCTAAAATATTAATTTTAATTATGAGTAGAAAAGATTTTTAGTTCTTAGAGAGTCTAGCAAAAATCAGGCCACACACATATAAGAAAGAAACATATAAAATCATATAATTTCTACTACGCAGATAAAGTAAACACATCAACATAAATAAACAATACAGTAAAGTAGAGAAAGAAAGTCCACAACAAGTGCATATAAGTACAACCTATGGTCTGTAGAAAAGAAATGGTAGACAGGCCCCAATGACAACAACCTGGAATCTAATTCTACTGAATGACATAAGTCTTAAAAGTAAGATATTTTATCTTCAAGTCTTCATCTTCAAGTCTTCATCTTTAAGTGGATCATCCTCATCCGGATCATCTTCCTCCAGCTCGTCTCCTTTGAGCTCCATCTCCTTCAGGCTCCATACGGCTTTGTACAACTATATCTAGATTGTTTCACTTCATTAGTTCCTTCATATGTTATACAAAGTCTATCTCAAATTTCTTTTTCATTTTTATAGGTAGATACATGCATATAGCCTTCAAATTTAAGTGCATAGAAAAAACTATTCAAATATTTAGCGTTTAACTAAGCTAAGTCTTTTTCTTCTACAATCTAGTTAGTAAACGGTGTTTCAGTTCTAATGTCATATATAAGTCTAATTGGCCTAGTCTATCCTTCTTATTCTAAAATTCACATGCAATAATCAAGTGAATGAAAAAAAGTAGACATACATATTTTCCAAAAATCAAAAGAGATGTTATTAAATAATAGGGGTCTCGTGATCAAATACCCTTCAGGTGTGTTACGGTTTCCAAAAGTAGCCATGATCGTTTTCAAAAAGTTGACTAAATTTTAATTTTTGAAAGTAGGCTTTGATACCACTTGAAAGTATGTATATATTGTTAGCCCTAAAGCAATTGTCCCAACGCTAATCAAGAGGGGGGTGAATTGGTTATTTAAAAAAAAAATCTCTTAAAAATTTTATAGAAAAATGTTTTTATAATTTTAAGCACAATAACAGTCCTAACAAAATAAAAACTTTTTAATCACAAAATTAAAATTATTGAAAATAAAAATACAGTAAAATAAAAATATAGAAATTTATAGTGGTTCGGTCTAACTAGACCTACGTCCACTCTCTAAAGACTCCATTTTCAGGTATTGCACTATTATCAAAGTGACTCTCATTTTGTTCTCATAGTAATGTGAAGAAGCCTTTACACAACACCTCTCTTCCACCACGCCGGTGTGATAGAGTACAATTATCCTTTCACACTCTCCAAGTGTCGGCAGAGAACCATCATCTTTTTATACTCTCCAAGTGTCGGCAGAGAACTATCGTCCTTTTACACTCTCCAAGTGTTGGCAGAGAACCGTCATCCTTTCACATCCTTCTAGTATAGGCAGAGAACTGTATATTCTTCAAATATCTTCTCTCAAGCAACATCAAAGAAGCAAGGAAGAGATTCGACAAGACTTACAAAGAGATCCTCACCTTTGGGCAATTTTGTGGACCCTTCATAAATTCTACTTGTAAGATCTCTCTTCATACTCAAACACTCGCCCAAAGCACTATCACACTTGCTCTCAAAAAAAAAAAAAAAAAAAAAAAAAAAAAAAAAAAAAACACGAAGAAGCATTCATCCACAATCAATTTTTAGAACTATATATATGAAAAACATAAAAACCCATCTTGAAAATAGAAATTTTCAATTTCACCATCCATGGTCATACAATACGATTAAAGATCGTATGTACGGACAGTTCAAAATTTGCTTGTATAACCCAATACAAACTCATTTTGTACTCTAATTTACCTGTGTATGAACTGACATCGTATGATACGATCTATTCAAAATTGAACAAATTCATCCGGTACCATTCAATATGAAATAATTTCAAACTCTGAATTGAATAACGTACTGTACGAAATCCATATCATACAATACAATTTTTTTAATCAAATCATGTTTCATTTGGTACAAAAATGACTTAACCATTTCATACTCTAGAAGTCATCTGTACAATCCTATGATCATACAGTACGAACATTTCAAAAAATTTACTTGTTCGTATGGATGAAATGATATGCAACCATTTCATACTCTAGACGTCGTCTGTATGAACCTAAGATCGTACAATATGAACAATTCATAAAAAAATTAGGAGTTCGTCGGGATGAATTTGTACGTATCTATTTCGTACTCTAGAATATGAAAAATACTTAGAAAATTTCATTAGCATGGATTGATTAACTGTTTTCAAGAGGAACGCTCAATCCAAATCATCCTGTACGATCTAAAATCATAATGTACAATTAGTTTTTAAAATTTATAAATTTTTACACCCTTAGTGTGTGTGTGCACGGTTACCTAATTATAATCACACTCTCTCAGACTAAAAAAAGTATAAAAAGTATCGACTTAAAAAAATAAATCCTAATCTAATCTGACTTGAAGTCTTCAACAATATGAAGTATGATTTTTCTGAAACATTAGTACAAACAAACAACAAAAGTAATATTTTCAATATATGTTAGTAGAAACAGTAATCAATACAATAATATTTTTTAATCATAAAAAACACAAATTATATGAAAGCATATTTATGAAAAAAAGTTGCAGCAATGCGTAAATCTAATTTGAAGTAATTGATGTTGTTAGGGTGTGGTCTGGTTTCTTTTGACTTGGTGCGGATTCTCTTTGTGGGGTGTTACGTGTCCTTCTTTTTTGGTGCTACTATATTTAGTTGGATTTTGTTTTCTTATGTGGTCAATGGTTGCTAGTGGGATTTGGCTTTTGTTTGAATTATGGTAAGGCTATGAGGTCAAACTATGATGAGGAAGGTTTCCTGCAAGCCACCTTGGATGGCCTTGCTTGTCTTTGGCAACCTTGGTGGTTGTCTGGTTGGTATTGAGACTTTTTGTTGTATTTTCCACCTCTAATGGATGGTCCAAGCTTGGCAATTAGATGGTGATTCTGAGTCTGACGGGCTTCAATCCTCTTTTCATTTTATTCCATTTTTGGTTTATTTTAATTTTCTAATTACTTGGATATTTGTAGCCTACTGTGGTATTTTAAGCTTTCTCATTGCGTGTCTTGACCTTGTTGGCTTATGTTTATACTACCCTTTTTAGTTATGGAATAAATTTTTGTTAAAAAAAAACACATCCTTTCTTTAAGGTCTTATTCATCAAACAAGAATGATTCTTGATATAATATGCATCTATACAACTTCTATTTTTATTATTGTTGTCATTCTCATGCTTGTCTGTGCACTGTGGGTATATTTTTTGATAAATAATCTTAAAATTTATTTAATTCTGTCTTTATTAATCGCTTAATTTTCAATTTAATGATGCGATAGTTCTGTACTCCTTTTTAATTGTAAATCCACTACAATGTCTTCAGAATAATTATAATGGTTATTGAGATTTGTCCTCTAATAAGTAAGCCTTTTTGTTTTAATTTATTTTTTCTATACAAATTTCTATTATATTTTCTTATATTGTGATTCTTTAATTTGTTCTTCTTTTTAGTCTTTCAACTAACTAAGAATTTTTTTAACTTTTCAATTTTAATTTAATCATATTCATACCACATATTTATTGTACTAAAATCATTCTACAATTCAAATTAATAATCTTCTTTCTTCAATGTTAAATATTAGGTTGTGCATCCATCTTGATCATGATATGAAAGTAAGCTAAGAATAGGAGCATCTAATAACAATAATATGTTTACTATTATATGATTAGAATTTTGTTCCATTTTAGCTTAAAAAGATTTTATTTTAAGAATTATTAATATCAATCATGTTTTAGATATCACCTACAAATCATTAAATAGATCACATTTTAGCATTAGTGATTTATATAATATGAAAATCATTTAATTTCTATCTAATAACTTTTTATAGTGAAAATTTCATATCTCATTATTTGGAGATTTGAGATTTATTTTTTATGAAAATTTGATTGATAGTCATATTTTTATGAGTGATTTAATACAACTTTCATTAGAGACAGCTTTATGCTTGTATCATCTTCATTTAACTTGTGCCTTTGATATGCTGATATATAATTTAGATAATATTAAAAACTATATATAACATACAAATTTTTTCATTATAGAGTTTCATTAATATAATATCTGCTTAGAGATATTTAATGTAAATTTCATGCATTTAGTTGTGTCAGATTTGCTTCTCAGAATTAAATTTTGGAAATTAATTTCAATAATCAGATTATTATATCTTTAATAGAATTTTGAATAAATTTCCTTAGAAAATTTTTGGTGTATAAAATCGTCATTCTTTTGAATAAAAAATACAGTGCTTTGTATTGGTATTAAAGCTATGAATATTTCCTTTTTTATATGAAAAACTTACGAATATCAATTCTTACATTTTTTTATGTTGTAATTAGAATTTAGCTTACAACTTTGTACCACTTGAGCCTTAAACTTTATACTAATTTGTTTGTCTTTTATTTGTTTTCAGCGATTCAAGCGACTCCAATGACGAATATGCTGATTTTTGTATATATAAAATAACGTAGATAGATCTCTTGCTTATTTTTTATTCTACTTTTCATTACAAGCAACATATTAATTCTTGATTTATACTTTATCTTGAAATGAACTAATTCTTGAGAACAAATATGCTATTAAATATGTTTGTTATGGCCTTCATTAATTGAGTATATGACCATAGTGTGCATTTATCAGAAGTGTTATATATTGTTATTGAAATGAAACTTTGTTTTTACTTCTAAATATTTTTTAATTAATTTTAAAAAGCCTATCAACATTGCACACAACATATAATTTAATTTTAAAACTCTATTAACATAAATGATAGTGAATTGATATTAACATAAAGGATCATTATTGATATAAATATAAATTATCATTATTATAATTATTTTCATTGATAAACTTATTAATTCATGTAAGTAAAATTTTAATTCTATATTTTATAATATATATTTTTATTTGTAAAATTTTTTTCACTGGCACAAATGTAATTTTACTAGTGCATATATATACCACATCTAATACTTAAAAATTTCTATTCATTAAAGTATCACTCCATTAACTCATTACATGAGCTTCTTTTGAAATTTCATAAATTTTTAATGATGAAGAAGAGGTGAGAAAGTCATGATGGAATCTCATTAGTAGAAGTGCATCATTGCAGTCGGTGGCATGTAAATCCCATAATGATGATGAAATCTCAATGGAGGTGGGGCATTTGTTCTTGTTAGAGAAGGATATTAATGGGAGTTATAGTAAGTGTGAAAAATAATGAAAAGCTAATGGGGATGTGTTATTTTTTATTATTTTAAAAATTGAATATTATGTGAGTGAATATGAAGTTGTATATATATTAAAATATTATACATTTTGAAGGACGATTTCGCATTTGCAGATTATTAGAAAAATAGAACAGGGGAAGGCCGACTTCCGTGTATATATACCGTCTAACCTAACCCACTCGTATCTCAGAGGACGCCTTCCCATTGCACTTCCCACGCATCTTAGGTTATCTCGCTAACCCTTCTTCCATAACGAAGCGCCGGCGTTTTCAATTTTGCTGATCTTTCGTTCTCTTTTTCTCGGCTACATTTCGACTTGACGTCTCGGAAATTTTACTCTAAGATCCCTCTTTCTCCTACTAGAAATCCGGTGCTACAAGCCCTTGGCTTGATTTTCGAGTTTACGATATCGAAATTACTGAAAAAGAAAATTTCTTTCTTCTTTGTTGGTACAGGAAATATGAGTAGCCGCGAGAGCCGGATTATTTACGTGGGCAATCTGCCTGGTGACATTCGTGAGAGAGAAATTGAGGATTTGTTTTACAAGGTCTTTTTTTTTTCTTTCGAAACTGTTCTTGTTTTGAGTTTTTTTTTAAATAAAATTTGTATACCTAAATTAGCTGCTTGTTCATACTTCAGTACCTAGAGATGTTCATGCTTCAGTACCTAGAGATGTTTCTTCGGAATTATCGGTTTGCGAGGGTTTGCTTGCTTTTAGGTTTAGAAGTCATGGCTTTACTGCGCTTGTGCTGATGCTAAAGTTCACTTTCTTCAAAAATCTTTTTATTTGTCCGTTTAATTAGCTTATTGCTTCACAGCCTTGGGTTGCAGGAGAAAATTTCTATAACTTTTGATCAGTTTTATTGTGCAAATTATTGTTCTTCCATTAGAAAGATGATACATTTGGAGAGAAGTCCGTTTGCTTGTTCTTTTAGATATGTTTTCTGTTTAGGCCTCTATTTTATTTATTATACTATCATTCCCTCACGGTTGTGACATATTAATAAGATTGTTCTATGACCCCTTCGTTGTTTGTAATGAATGCAGGGATTTTTTATAGTAGTGCATTTTAATCTATTTAGTAAATGATAGTTATTGAGCTCAGCTGCAACATGCTTGCAATGCTTTTGGGGATTTCGTGCTCCAAAACCTTCGCATCAAAATGAGTGGTTATTATTGAAAATAGTTATCACTGTTCACTCTTAAGTGTTGAATGTTGTATTCTTATTGGCATTGTTTGGAGCTTGTATTGCTACTAAGGTCTTTAAAAGATGAAATAATGGATACGGATATTGGTAAAGACCTTTTTGATACAAATATTCTTCTTGATCCTTTTCTTTTTTCCTTAGCTTTAAATTTACTTTTATTCTAGTTGTGAGAGACTAAGGAAAGGGGGATTTGAGAGGTAGGAAGTGGGGATCTCTAGATCTTGGAGAAATTGAGATAGAAAGAGCAGTGAATATCAATATTTCTTGTAGAAGAGAAGAGAATGCCTTGGGATGTGTGCATCTCTCCTAAGGAGAGAGAAATTTCATATTGTTGACAGCGAAAAAATTGTAGGTTAGAGGAGAGGGGAGAGATTTAGAGGAGAAGAAATCAAGGAATAGTTAATTTCAATTTAATATAATCAAATAACATCATCCTAATCCTACTTGCAGAAATAGTTTGCAACTTAAATTCAAAATTAAATCTCATCTATAAATACAAATTTCAGAACAAGATTAAAACTAAGCTTATTGTAAAATTAAACATTTCAAATTCATGATTTGTTTTAATTTGGGTTTGATTTATACTTGATTTTAATATTTTATTTATGAGTATGGCTTGAGTTCATGTGTTGTCCAGGGGCTCGAAGAACTCCCCTTCAGATAATTTGAATTATGGTAACCTTTAAATAGACATGCTACCATCTTTATCAACTCTTCATGTCCAATCCAAGAATCTTTGGTAGGAGGTTTATTCTTCTAACTAACGAAATTATTTGGGTACTTTAGAACAGCACATGATTACTGGCATAGAAGTTTCACTTGCAGAAAGACTACTTTTAGGTACAAAAAGCTTGAAGGTGCGTCTATATGGCATTGATCTTCTGTCTCAAGCATGATTAATTTATTGAGACAAACAAAGCAAATAAGCATTCAATACCCAAATTTTGTTTAGCAATTTAAAATTTACATTAGCATGAAGTTTCTCCACATGCTCAATAGAAGATGCATTAGATTGAAAGTGTGATTTGTAATATGTAATGGTATAAGAACTACAAAATTTTTAGTTGCATAACATAAATGCTTCAAATGGAGGTTTTGTGTAGTGTGATGTACATAACCTATCAAATATTTCCATTTAGCATGTTCTGATGGTTTTGATCTAATTTAGTGCCTTTAAATTTGAAAACACAAGTGTTGGCTTTACCATAATAGAGACCAATATATTATAAAGACTAGGACAAACTGGCTAAATATTAGTAACATTTATGTATAGTACATCACACGATCTTATATCATTATGACTACCTACTTAATAGAGTACAACACATCTTTTGGCCTTGAAATTGCATCAAATGAATGTGGCTTTGTGAATTGTTGTCTGGTTTGTGTAGATATAGTTGTATTGAAGTTCTACAGTGATCCTAAAACATCTTTATTCATGTTTATCTTTTTAAGTAATTTATAATTCTGTGGCTTTGTGAATTGTTTTCTTTAGTTTATTACTTTATAATCCTTTGCCATTTCTTCAATTAGAATTTCTAATCTCAGGCCATTTTAAATTTATTTTTAATTACGTAATAAGCTTCTCTAATTTCAGATCTTGAAGTACTTCAAATTCATTTAATTATTTAGTCACTTTAAGAGAACCTTGATGTATATTATGTATACGAGAAAACAGATTTTGCCTTTGATATGAGCGTATGTTTATTTTCTTCATAATCTTCAGTGATAGTTTCTCAACTGATTGTAAGTATTGACTTGTCTCTATAAATGTTTACTAGATTTAGTTTAAGTTTGACAAAAACATTCCTATTTTTTGTATATTTATCAATATGAAAATATTCCATGTCTGCTATCTAATCAGTATGCGCGTGTGCCATTTCTACATCAAAGTGATAAACAATCAACTTTTATGTCTGTAAGGGTGTGATCATCAGCAATATGTTAATGGTTATCCTGATCATGGCCTGTAATATCATTTCTTGGTGGCCTATGAAGATGATAATGAGTGTCCTCAAGAAAAAAATTCAAGATGGTAGTGACTATTAGGTTTTTTTCAAGGATTCCAAGAGGTTCCACTTTAGGTGCACAGCGAGGAGCATAGAAGTGATTAGAAAACACTTTAATATTCTCATCTATGTTATCAATAAACGTGAACATTGGAACAAGATATTGATGCTAAATTTTATTGATAAAAATGCATACTAGTGGTTGTATTAAGTTGTCCACCCAAATAGCTTCTTTATCTGTTTATGTTTAGACTACTCATTTTATTTTTATCGGGAGGCCATGAATTGTCCTTATTAGATTCATCTCTATCTAAAAAGAAAAGTGCATTGATTTTAGTCATGTACACATGTCGTTTAAATGTTTTTAGATTGTACATTTACTTATGTGTTTAGGTATCCAATTCCTCTTAATCATTTACAGCAAGGTAAAATTATTATGAATTTAGAAATATATGATGAAATTAATGAATGTAGATTTTTATACGAATATAAAAAAATCTAGAATGAAATGTTATAATATTAATATGCTGATATGTTATGTAAATTCTTTGTAAAATTACAAAATCTTTGGCTGCCTTATTTTAAAGTCATTGTTAATTTCCAAGTAAATTGATTTCATAGCATATTTATTTTTTTCAAAAACCTTTTCTATTGGATAATTTGCAATTTCAAAACTTATTAGTATTAATTAGGTTTATGTATGACCGTTATGCAAGAAAAAAGCAACGAAAAATATATAGGTTTATTAGCAAGATTGTTTGTGATTTTTAGTAAGTTACCTTTTAAAATTATTATTATTTTTAGTTTAATGTAGGCCAAACTTTATCGAAGATCACAATCTAACCTCCCTAAATAGCTAGTGTTTTAGATGTGAGGTACCCTCCACGATATCTTACTTTCTCTCTCCATCGAAATCATCTAATCTTGATTTATGCTCTTGATCTCTCAACTTGATCTTTGTTTTTCCATTATGGAAGAGGGGGTGGGGATGGGGGAATTGTCTTGAATTTCTAAGATGTGTTTTGTGTGTGGGGGTAGGTTGGGTTGAGGTGTGGGGGGTGTTCTAGGTTGGGCATTGTGTGGAGGGTAAGAGGCTTGATTTTGGGTGAGTGAAGGGTGGGAAAGTTGATGGGGAAGAGAAATTCAATTGATTTAGGGTTGTAGATTTATTGAATTGATTTAAGGATTACTTTGTCGATTTACAGATATTTCTAAATCCTTTTCTTCTTCATTTTTTTGAAGTTTGCTTAATTTATTTTTGGGTGTAAGAGAATTGAGACGAGTTATTTACTAGATGATGGTGGGTTTTTGGTTCTTTAGGAGAGGAATATGTTTTTTTTAGGATTTATAAGAGAATGCATTGGGATGCATGTAATATTCATGAGGAGAAAGCTCTCATGGGATAAAGAGAGAGAACTCCAAATGAACCAGTGAAAAGATTTTTGTGTTGTTGGGAGAGGGGAATTGAAGGGTAAAGGATTGAATAGGAAGAGAGGAGAGGGAATCTTGGAATATTTGGTTAATTTTCATCAAGATAACCAAATAACAACATCCTACTTTTATTTACAGACGTTTGGTTCACAATTGAAAAGCAAAGCTAAATTCTATCTTAATTATCCTGATGGATACTTCCTACCTTATCTAAGGCTTCATTGGCAATTTTTTTTTGTTAACTAAGTGATTTAAAATAGATTTATTTTTAAGCATATGGTAAATGTTTAGTCAGCACATGAGAAAACTAATATTATGAGGGAAAAAAGTAGCTTATGATATTAAGAATGTTGCAAAGGATATGCTTTGAGTATCAAAAGGAAAAGCTCATAATAGTTAAAATAATTGGTGATATAATCAAAATGTGCAAGCAAATATAAAAAAGAATCTCTATAAAAATTGATTTGGATGCGAAAATTTGAAAAATTGAGGAATATATAAAGAGGCACGTAAGAAGTCTAAGAAAGCAATTATGCGATGCAAAGAATTTAGCTTTTAATGATTTATATAATATATTAGATTATAAGGAGGGCAAAAGATGTATATATAAGTTAGTCAAGCATAGAGATAGGAGAAGTAAGGGTTTAGTTCTAAGTGAAGTGCATTAAGGATGAAAATCAAAAATTATTTTTATTAAAAGATGATATTCAACAAAAATGGATGAGATATTTTGATAAGTTTTTCAATGAAATTTGTGAGAATACAATTAAATTTAATGACCTTAGCATCCTAAATTAAAATAGAGACTTTTGTTTTTATCGGTGTATCAGTAAAACTGACGTTCGAGAGGTTTAAAGAAAATGAAGCGTGGAAAAAACTGTTGGATTTGATGATATTACAATAGAGGTGTGGAAATGCTTAGGAGATGAAGATATGTTTTTGCTTATAAAACTTTTCAATATTATTTTGAAGACAAAAAATATATCAAATGAGTGAATGAGTGTGTTGATTCATTTTTTTAAGAATAAAGATGATGCATAAGAGTGTGTGAATTATAGGAGAATTAATTTAATGTGTCATACTTCATAACTATGGGAGAGAGTTATTGAGCATAGGTTACTACATGATACTAATATTTCTTAAAATCAATTTGGATTCATGTCGGTTAGGTCTACTATGGAAGCTATACATTTATTGAGATCCTTGATGTAGAAGTATAGAAAGAATAAGAAGGATTTACATTTGATACTTATTAATTTAGATAAAGCTTATGATAAAGTTCTAACATAAGAGTACAGTTTTGAGATATCTCGGGTCTATTGTCCAGAGTGATGGTGAAATAGATGGGGATATTATTAGTAGAATTCAAGTTGAATGGTTGAAGTGGAGGAATGCATCGGGTCTGTTGTGTGATAGAGAAGTATCCCTCAAACTTAAGGGAAAATTATATAAGATGGTGGTGAGACCTATAATGCTATATAACGCAGAATGTGTTGGTTACTAAAAGAAAAGCATAAAATTAAGTGTTGTAGAGATGAGGATGCTCAGGTTGATGAGTTGCTTTACTCTTGGAGACAGAATGCAAAATGAGTATATACGTGAAAGGTTAGAGTAGCTCTAATGGCAAATAAGATTAGAGAGAATTGCCTTAACTTGTTTGGTCACGTAAAATGTTGGCCTTCCGGTGACTTGGTTAGGAGAGTAGATGTATTAGAATTGGCCTATGTTAAGAAAAGTAGAGGTAGGCATAAAAAGAATTGGTTAGAAACATGGTTTAAAATTGCGTAATAAGAGGCGCGCCTCAGCGCAATTTCGCCCTTTTAAGCCTCAAAGCCTACGCAATGAGTTCAGGATTTGAGTCGCGCCTCGCCTCACGGTTGAGAGGCGTCCGCCTCTAAATTTTTTTTAAAAAAAAGCTAACATAATATATATTTGTTCGGTTTAGACCCCCCAACCCTCGCGCGATTTTCCGTCATTTCCCAAAAACAGGTTTTCTCCCTTCTTCTTCGAGCGTCCTTTTTCCCTCTTCGTTAAGCATTGGCGTCCTTCCACATTGAGTTGCTCTTCACTTTTTGCTTTGAGTTATCTTCTACAGCGAGTTGGGTTGGAGTTATCTTCTACCGTGACCTTTTTCCCTCTTCGTTCGGCGTCCGCATTCTTCCACATTGAGACCTCTAGGTATATGCTCGGTGCTACTCAGTACAACAAGGTTTGGTACCACTTAGTACATGCTCGGTACCGCCTGCTCGGTATTGTTAGGTTCATGCTCGGTACCGAGCCAATACCGCTCGGTACCGAGCAGGTATATGCTCGGTACCGAGCGGTACATGCTCAGTACCACTAGATATATGCTCGGTACCGCTTGATATCTTTCCATAAAAACAAGCAGAACTTCAAAATTATTCTTACAATAAAATTTTGTTTCGGGAGGTCGAACCCTGCTAGGGGGTAATGCCCCTTGGACCCCCGGTAGATTAGTATATTGTTGTATTCATCATCTTTAGTAGTAGTTGTTGGTGTTAGTTTGTTTCTTCATGAGTGCATGCTTATATTAGTTTTTCTTAATATAGAATAAGTGAAGCATTATGTTTAGGGGTTTGATATATTGCACTAATATATTCTTCTCATAAAGGATAGTCAGAAGTTAGGATAAAGCTGCGTCAGGTCATAGAAAAGATCCAGCATGGAAACATAGCACTCAGGTGGATGTAGGGGGAAGTGATAAAACATATATATATCTAAAATGCAATTACTGTGATAAAGTTGTGAAGGGTGGTGTGACTAGGATGAAAGATCACCTTTCAGGGTCTCACAAGAATGTTGCTCCATGCTCCAAAGTTCCTGATACTGTAAGGGAGGAGATGAAGTCATACATGAATAAGTCTACCACATCAAAACATCTTGCACAGAAGCAATTTGAGGATAAAGTTGATGTTAGATCTTACTACGGGAGTGAGAGCAGTGTTAGGGATTCATCTTCTTCGATGAAGCCCATTTCATCTAGGGGTGCTAGAGGGCCTATGGTTCATTATATGGTGGGCACATCAGAGGATATTCCTCCTATACAGAAGATGGCCCCAAAAATGCAAGGGAGGCATGGAGAAGAGTGTGTAAGGATATAGGCAGATTCTTTTACGAAAATGCAATTTCATTTAATGTTGCAATATCACCTGCCTATTACAACATGATTCGTTCATTTGGAGCATTTGAGAGAGGGTTCAAACCTCCAACCATGCATGATTTGAGAACATAGATTCTGAAGGAGGATTTGAAAAGCACTGATAAAAGCATCAAAGAAATTAAGAGGACTTGGGCCCAAACAGGAGTAACAATTATATTAGATGGGTGGTCTGATATTAAACATAGAAGTCTAACCAACATTCTCATTAATAATCCTTATGGTACTATGTTTTTATGATCAGTTGAAGCATCTGACTAGGTCAAAGATGCTGAGTTCATATTTAGATTATTAGATAGCATTGTTGAGGAGGTTGGAGAACATTTTGGTTGTACAAATTGTGATAGATAATGCAAGTGCTTACAAGGCTGTAGGAAACAAACTTATGGAGAAGAGAAAACATCTATACTGGACTCCATGTGCTGCACATTGTATAGATTTGATTCTTGAGAAGCTTGGCGAGTTACCTCAACATAAGAATGCACTTACTAAAGCAAAAAAAAAAAAAATCAAGTTTATTTACAACCACTCTTGGGTTCTAGCTCTTATGAGGAAATTTTCAAAGAAAGAAATTCTAAGGCCAGCAACAACAAGATTTGCTACCGCTTACTTGACCTTAGAGTGCATGTTGGATGCTAGACAACCTTTAGAGACTATGTTCACATCTAAATAATGGTTGAGTTATGCTTGGGAGAAGAAGGCTGAGGGAAAAGAGATTAGAAAGATAGTTTTAAATGATAGATTTTGGCAAAGTATCTTATATGCCATTACAACAACTAGACCGTTGGTTCAAGTTTTAAGGATGGTGGATGCTGAGAAGAAGCTTGCAATGGGTTTCATCTACAATGTTATAGATGAAGCCAAAGAAATGATTGCTTCCAACTTAGGAGGTGAAGAGGGCAGCTTTAGGGAAATTTGGAATATTATTGATGATAGATGGGAGCTACAACTTCACCGGCACTTGTATGCAGTTGGTTATTACCTAATCCTTCAGTATCAATATGCAGTAATAAGTCTACAAATCCTGAAATAAAGTTGGTATTGTATCATTGCATGGATCGGCTAATAATTGATGCATCTGAAAGATCAAATGTTGACATGCAATTAGTACCTTTTAGGAACAAATAAGACTTTTTTTGATTGCAAGCAAATGATACAATTGTCAAATGATTTCTAGGTAATTTTATTTGATGTTTTAAACATTTATTTAAAAGTTAATTTTTTCACACTAATTAAACTCTCTTATATAAATATTAGTTGAGTGGTGGATTCAATTTGGCGATGGGACTCCATAATTGTAGCATTTTGTTGTGAAGGTTTTGGGCTTGATATGCTCTTCATCTGGCTGTGAAAGAAATTGTAGTACCTACAATCAAGTACATACAAAAAGGAGAAATCGCTTGTCCATATTGAGGTTGAATTCACTGGTGTACATTATGTATAATATGAGATTTAGAGATAGAAATTTGAAGAAAAAAGATTAATGGATGATGAAGATCCTTTGCTTTGCGAGGATGTGACATCTGATGATGAGTGATTTGTAGATGATCAAGTTGAAGTGATGCCGTCTGAATTACAAGATGAAGATTTAAATGTTGATTTCTTTGATGGTCTTAAAGCATCTACATCCATTACAACTCAAGAACAAATAAAAAAAGGTATATAAATAATAAAGTTTTCTTAGACTTTTATTAATGTATTACACTTATTAATTTTGAGATTGTTCAAAAATATTTAGGGAAGAGGAAGAAAACTTATATTGAGGAAGGACCTTATTGAGAGACATTGGACTCTATAGGAGAGGAGGAAGGGGAGAGAGCAATTCATCATACTGATGATTCAAATGAAGACCCCCTTAGTGATGATAGTGTTGATGACTTATGGTTCTTATGTGATATGTCATTGCTATTTATTTTTGGAATTATATGTTAATGAAAAGAATAGTGTGATTTGAGAAAGATGGAGTTTGAGTTGAACTATATTTCATGTTGTCTTATTATTGGGATATTTTGATTTCACTTCATATATTGTGCATTTTATGTATTATATATTATTTACTCATCAATATATACAAAATTTATCATTTTATATTTACGCAATTTTTTGATTTTGAGGCTTACGCCTCGAAACGCTTTGAGGCTTACGCCTTGCCTCATGAACGAAAAACGCCTTAATACCCGATTTCGCAATTTTAAACATTGGTTAGAAAAATATTAGAAACGATATTTTTTTATTAGATCTAAATGAGAATTTGACTCATATCATGGCACAAGAAAGCCAACCCGCATAGTGGGATAAATGCTTGAAGATGTTGGTAAATGTTTAGCCATACAAACTATGAAAAGTGAAGGCTAATAAAAAAGTTTTGGAAGTATGCTTTTTTTAAATGTAATATTGATGACAGTAATATTGAAATTTTTTAAGACAATTTACTGTAATATATTTTGATATTAGCATAAAAAATCAATATTCTGTATTTTATTTCAATTACCATATTCGATGCTTTTGATAGAAGAATGTTGTGAAGTTTCTAAACCATTATATGGCCATGCTCAACCTAGCTACCAAATCTCACATTTGTCAGCTTGTCATGCTTGCATGCGCTTGTCACTTTCTCTCAAACCTTTCCCAATGCTCTGTCCCCCTTTCACATTCTATTGTTGTGCATCATTTGTTCCCGCTACGCGCTCGTGAGCTCATGTGTCATTGCTCACACTTTTATTTGCCTCTCCGTATGTTCACAAGTGATTGCATGCATGGTGGTGTCTGATGTCTCCAACTTAATCGCTCAGTGCTATGTCCATGCATTCCGTCATCTTTACGACAGTTGCTCAGCACCACGGGTGGCTTTCTTCTCATGCTCTAGAACTTTTGCACTTGTTTTATCTCTACTTTTGGGCCACTCTCGTTGACTTTTCTCTCCCTCGTTCCAATTCCATCACAACCTTCTGCATCCTTGGATGCTCTTAAGGTCATAATAGTTTCTTTGTTTCAGCCAGTATCCCTCTCCTGTACCTATTGCTCCTATTGTTCACAGGAGCCTTTGGTTGCTCACATATCATCAAATTCTACGACTCCAGCTACTCACAAGCTTTATTCTTTTGCTATTGTTGTGGGTAGATAATAGATTATTACACTTGGGATGCATCTTCACATCATGTCCTCTTTTCACTTTGATCAAGTCTCAGCTTCATTGAATCATACGCAATTAGCATCATTCCTTCACAAACATTCACTCTTTTTTTTGGAGATCTTCGAACTTACTAGATCGCTTTTGATGTTTATGGCTGGCAAATTCCTTTTAAGAACGTGGATGCCATATTGTAAATTATTATTAGACTTTCATTTGGTTGGTACCTATTTTGTTGGACTTATTATTGATCATTGACACATCATTATTAAACTATCTTCGGATGCAGACTATACTAGACTCCTCTCTAGACACATCTAATATCTCTATGGTTTCCCGATGCATATGCTTATGTGGTCTCTTCATTTCAACGTATTTGTGAAACCCACTTATCACACATTTTTTGGGTAGCTTTTCCTTTGCTTCATTTACATTGTTTTTTCAACAAATCCACTTTATAGTCCTTGTGGTCTATCTTTGGAAAACCTTTACAAGTGGATGTAGCTATTGCTTGGTTGTCAAGGCCTTCAGTGGCTAGGGTTTTGGTTGTGGTGGACGTTAGCTTGCCTATGAAAAAGGAGATGTGGATTGACTTTGAGTCTTGTGGATATTGGCAGAAGATAGTATAAGGAAGCATCTACCAATATTTACTTTTTCTTCAAAAACTTTGGACACAATTTAGTTTCTTTGATTATTTCATTGCTCATTCGAAACTAAGGAAATCAAACATTTAGGTGCACGAGGAACATTCAAATGTTAATGTCATTTCATACTCCTATAATAGTTGCTGCCCATCCGCCTGCAATTGACATCACTCAATTTAGAATCAATTGACTTTTCTTGTGAACCTGGAACTATTATGCTGCTCTTGGTGGCCCTAAAGAAATGATTTCTACTTCCTCGGTAACAATACAATGGAATTTGTTTTGCCAATTATGGAATTTTCACCTCGTACTCAATTATTGAAGAAATTGTGTCCATGATGCTTTGCCACCTGATGAGTTCGATGGGAGCATTTTAAGTGATGATGTTTTGTTGGATAGGAGATTCCAAAATCTATTTACTAGATGGGGTTGCAATTGTAAAATTATATTGTTATTCTCTTATTTTCATGAAGCTTGAAGTAAGATGATCCAAATAATTATATTCTCTCCTTTTGTTATTTTATTGTACTATTAGAGGGTTGTTTCAATGGTTATGCTATGTGTTTGATATTTTCTCTTTTTGGTAATTATTTCTATTGTACTCATTGATGGGGACATAGGCGCTTGGAAAGTCTATCAAAGGCGTGGCCGCCGATGTATTGTCATATGTATTTGTCTTTTATTTATTTATGTTTGTATTTGCTTTTGTTGTTTTCCCTTTTTATCTCTTACTTAAGGGTGGTCATGTGTATACCCAAAGGGCATCGTCGTATTTTAATTGTTAGTCCTTTGTATGAGGCTATATATAGCCCTTATGTTCTCTTTTCATGGTTAATGAATGAATGATAAAAATTTTCCGTGTTTGAGTTATTGTGAGTTTGAGAGTGCTTGGGATAGAAAATTCTTGGAGAGGGAATCGTATCACCCACTAGCCTTGGAAGAGTTCGGGCTCATGGTTAGTTTATTTGTATTTTGTCTTCCCCCTCTTCCCTCCACCCTACACCACCGGCCTCCCACCCCCTCACCACAAGCCGTCGGCCACCTCCACGAAAGCCGCACAACCATCCAATTAATTGCTCCACCCTCGACCGTTGGCTAACACCCAAAACCCCATCTCACCCGACCCCTCTTCCCTTCCCCACCCACGGTCAATCCACCTAGCCGCCACCCCCTCCCTCTCTCCCTTGTTTCCAAATTCACAATTCCCCATTACTTATTTCCTATTCTACTTGTGCTCTTTTGGAAGGTAATAATTTTCATCATTCCAAATCAAATTTGAATTTGAATCATATCCAAAATAGAATTCTATTTTTGGAAAGTTTCCAAAATCAAGTTCAAAATTAATTTGATTGGGATTGGAAATAAATCCTAAATCCTATTTAGAGAATTCTCATCAGGAAAGTATTAAACCTCTTTTAATTTCCCCTATTCCCTCCCATATGCTGCTGGCCCCATTCAAGTCCTCATTGGAATTGTTTTCAAAACTCAAATTACTCTCTTGGAAATAATTTAAATCCGCCATCCTCTCTCTTGGCCGAATTTCCCATCCCCCACCTATTTAATTTCTTTCCAAAAGATAGTTTCTCATATTGGAATTAAATTAAGCCCCTCCCCCTCTCTTGCCCGCCACCCCTCTCTCTTTCCCTTCCTTAATTCCTTTCAATCAAGGGGACTAATTAATGAGTTGTTTGAATTAAATTCCCTCCACAAAATCTGAACCAAACTCTTCTCCCATGCTCCCACCCTTGGTCGTCCACCTCCCTCCTCCTCCCCTTCAACTCTCGAGAGAAACTTTTTTCTCTCTAGTTGAACCTTGTAGGGAAGCCACGTCGAACGCCGTCAAACATTTCAACCCTTTGGAATCATTGAATGGCCGATCCCGATTTTGATTTCGGATTCATTTACAACGACCAAGGGGACGTTGACATTCTCCGGTCAACCTTCTTGGACTTCAACCCGGAATCCGATAACTCCATTGAAGAATACGTGGACCGCATCATCTACACACTTTACGAAGTCATCGAAGAACAACTTGCCAACGTTCAGTGGCAAATTATTTCCGGACCTCAATAAGGGTAAACTTCTCCTTTATTCATTTATCTTCTTAATCCACTAATCTTGTTGGTGGTGATTGAATTGCAAGGATTCGTGCTTTGCTCTCTGCCTTTGCTTATTAATCGTAGGAAATGAGTTGATTTTCTATGTTTCTACTCTCATTGTTAACGTAGGGATTTTGTTGAATAACTACTTAATTCATATGTTGTTGCAATTATAAATTATTTGATGATTCAAGTGCTTAGCATATGATTTGGCCTAAGCGTAGCTAACCCTCTTACGTTTTCTATTATCGTTTAGTAGCTAATTGTCTTAATTATTATTTGCTCTTATCAAAATCGTGCAAGTTCTTATTGCATCGAAAAGCGTACTTAGTCCTGCATCATCTGGTATCGGAGCATGGTTTGCTCTTAGTGCATGTGCTAGGATCCATCGTAGAGTTCTATTTACCATTTGTTAAGCTTTGCTAGTTGTTCCAATATTGCATTTATTTCATTTTGCACCTTTTATGTTTGTTCCATGCATTGACTGCATCTCATTCATTTTAATTGTTGTCCTTTACACCCTAGTCACCTTAGGTATCCCGTAGTGAATCCCAATGGACCCGGAACAATTTGGAATGACTTTAGACTTACTGGTAGGTTAAATGAATACAATTAGTTAGCAACTCAAAGAAAACCAAGCAGACCTAGCTTGAACTTCGTAGGGACACAACTGAACGTTTTGACACTCTTGAGCGTTCTAGGGATCATCTAAGCCCTACACCCCATCTTGACCTCCTTCTATGTATGTAGATGATACCTACCAAGATGAGAGGTTGCATCATGCCACTCATTGAGCTCCCCAGCATGGACACAACCATAACCATGATCATGACATACCACTAATGAAGAATATTAAAGTCTATGCTCCTACCTTTGATGGAATCCTCGATCCCCAACTCTTCTTGGACTAGGGCAAAGGCATGGATAGTTTTTTAAGTGGTATAATATCTCCGAGGCTAGGAAGATTAATTTTGCCGAGATGAAACTCGCGAGTAGGGAGAGTAAGTTTTGGTCCAATCTAAAAAGCCTTAGAGAAGCCAGAAATGATTATCCCATCACTGATTAGTCGTCAATGAAGCGTGAACTTAAGCATAAGTACTTACCTTCTTCGTACTTCCCAGATTGTTGGATAGGTGGAATAGGCTGACTGAGGGCAACAAACCAGTTAAGGAATACATTGCGTCTTTTGATGACCACCTGATTCGCTGCAAAGGGGAGACCTCTACCACCCCCGCGTAGATCCTGTATATGTTTCGTACTGGGTTGCGAGAGGATCTTTGCAACGAACTATTTGCCTGGAACATCACTACACTTGAGAACGCCTACAACTTAGTGTTAGATCTGGAGGGAACCCGTTCCTAGCACCCAAGTCGATCCCATGACTCTAGGTCTTCCTAAACCCTCTGGTAGTTCCACTGCTCACACCTCCACTGCTCGACTGACCCCAGGGAGCACTACCCGACCACCCACTGGTCCTCCTGCACCTCGATCTAATTTTAAGAATAAGCCTCTCACTCTGAATACCCCTCGGTCCAGTCCCGGGACTAAGTGCTTTCGATGTCAGTGGTATGGGCATATCTCTTCTAAGTACTCCAGTCCCTATAAAGTCTTGATTATTGAGGAGATCACTGAGGAAGATTTTGAGCCCAAGATCGATCAGATCCACTAAGTAGAGGATGAAGGCGAATTCTTCGAGGATGACACTGTTGTCCTCCATTGCCTTTAGAAACTGGGCATTTCTCCCATCTGCGTGGTGAGATGTTCGATGTCCCAACCTTCTCCCGTCGATGACTAGCGTAGGACTGCGATTTTTTACACCTACACCAAAATCAAGGAGAAGAACTGTAAGGTCATCGTGGATAGTGGCAGCTGCATCAATGCTGTCTTATCTAGCATGGTGTCCAAGTTGGGTCTGTCTACCGTTCCTCACCCCAACCCTTATAAGGTAGCATGTGTCAACTCCATTGCCTTGGAGGTGAAAGAATGAAGCCTCGTACCTATCTCCTTTATTGACTATAAGGAGAATGTTTGACGCGATGTGTTGATTATGGATGTTGGACAAATCCTTTTGTGTTATCCTTGGATTTTTGACAACGATGTCCATATCTATGGGCGTTCGAACACCTGTGTATTCAAACATGCGGGTAAAAAGACTAAGCATTTACCATCACAGCCCTAGGTTAAGGGTGACTCCAAATCCAACCCTGTTAAGTCTAATAAAGGACTAATCCTAGTCACCACCAAGGTTCTGGATTTTGAGATTGCTCAAGGAGCACCTCTGTACGCCTTAGTCGGTCGTGAGATTCCCACTGAGTCTGACGAACCAATCTCTCAGGAAGTCCAACCTGTTATGGGTGAATCTGTTGATGTCTTCACTGATGATCTCCCAGATCAGTTACCTCCACTTAGAGACATTCAACACGCCATAGACTGTCCTTGGAGCCTCCCTTCCTAACCTGCCACACAATCGCATGAACCCCACAGAACATGCTGAACTCAAGAAGCATGTGGATGAATTACTGTAATGAGGTTTCATTAAAGAGAGTCTTAGTCCCTGCGCCGTACCAGCACTTCTTACTCCTAAGAAGGATGGATTTTTGGCGAATGTGTGTTGATAGCCATGCTATCAACAAGATCATCGTTAAATATCGTTTGTCTATCCCGAGGTTGGATGATATGCTTGATATGATGACGGGTGCCACTCTATTTTCCAAGATCGATCTCAAGAGTGGATACCACCAGATCCGGATCTGACCCGATGATGAGTAGAAAACTGCCTTCAAGATCAAGGATGGTCTTTACGAGTGGCTAATCATGCCTTTTGGATTGAGTAATGCCCCAAGTACTTTCATGAGGATCACGACTCAAGTGCTGCGCCCTTTTATGGGAAAGTTTGTCATCGTTTACTTTGACGACATTCTTATTTATAGCCAGTCTGCGAGTTAGCACGTGGACCACTTAAGTCAAATTTGTGAGGTCATAATGAAGGAACAACTTTATGCCAATCCTAAGAAATGTACCTTGTAGATCGTATTATCTTTTTGGGCTTTATTGTGTCAGCCCAAGGGGTCTTTGCAGACCCCGAGATGGTGAGGGCCATTGTTGAATGTCCTGTTCCTCAGAACATCCGGGAGGTCCGCAACTTCCACGAACTAGCCACCTTATATAGGAGATTTATCCAAAATTTCAGCACCATTGTATCTCCTATCACCGTCTGTCTGAAGAAGGGTGATTTTCGCTGAAACCCGACCTCCATCAGAGCTTTTGATGAGATTAAGAAAAGAATGGTGGAAGCCCCAGTGATGAGACTTCCTGATTTCTCCAAAGTCTTCGAATTGACCTGCGACGCTTCGGGGGTCAGAATTGGAGTTCTATTCCAGGAAGGTCACTCGGTAGCTTATTTCAGTGAAAAGCTAAATGACATTCGACAACATTATTCCATATATGACAGAGTTTTACGCAGTGATCAAATCTCTTCGTTATTGGCAACAGCACTACTTGCTCCCGCAAGAGTTTGTTGTTTTCTCAGATCATGAGGCTTTGTGTTATATCAATTCCCAAAAGAAGTTGAATGCACGTCACGGTCGATGGATAGAATTCCTTAAGGAGTACACTTATACCCTTAGATATAAGGCGGGAGTTGAGAATAAAGCTGCTGATGCTCCCAGTCGTAGTATGATGATTACCACTAAGATGAGAGCTGAAGTCGTGGGTTTTGACCAAATAAAGAGGTACTATTTGGAATGCCCCAACTTCAAGGTGACTTACTCTCTCCTGTCCACTGGGACCACACGCCTTATGGACGATTTCCTTATGGAGGATGGTTATCTCTTCAAAGCTCAAAAGGTTTGCATCCCTAGCACCTCCCTTAGGGAATTTCTTGTGTGGGAACTCCGCACCGGAGGCCTTGCTGGGCACTTTGGTCGTGATAAGACAATAGAGGCCGTGGATTATTGTTTCTATTGGCCCAGTCTGTAGAAGGATGTCAGTAGAATGGTCAGTAGGTGCCACACTTGTCAGCTTGCCAAACAATTTAAGCAAAACACTTGTCTTTACACCCCCTGCTGGTCCCCAGTTTTCCTTGACAGAACTTTAGTATGGATTTTATCTTAGGCCTGCCCAAGACTATCCGTAGGAATGACGCCATCTGTGTTGTAGTCGATTGATTTTCCAAAATGACCCATTTCCTACCTTGCTTTAAAACATCCGATGATTTCCACATTGCCAAACTTTATTTCAACGAGGTTGTCCGCTTACATGGTTTACCCAAAAACATTGTATCAGACAGGCATGTGAAATTCACCAGTTATTTTTGGAAGACCCTTTGGATGAAAATGGGCACGAAATTCCAATTCTCCATAGCCTTTCATCCACAAACTAATGGTCAAACCTAGGTAGTCAATAGGAGCTTAGACAATCTGTACGATCCCTGATAGGCGAGCATATTAAGGATTGAGACTCCATACTCCCCACAGTTGAGTTTGCCTATGATAATTTTGTGAATTGAACCACTGGCCTAAGTCCTTCTGAAATTGTTTACATGTTCAAACCTAGAGTGCCACTAGATCTCATACCCATTTGCTCTAGGTATAGGATTTTTGAGTCTGTATCATCATTTGCATCACATATGCATGAACTTCATAAAGAAATTGCGTGACAAATTGAAAAGAGCAATAATGATTATAAACAGTATGCTGATCTTAAACGAAAATTTAAAACATTTGAGGTTGGTGATTACGTGATGGTGCAGATTCATCCAGAATGGTTCCCGCAAGGAACATTTAAGAAGTTGCATGCTAAGAGTGCTGGATCATTCTAGATAATTAAGAAAATCAATGATAATGCTTATGTAGTAGATATGCCTGCAGAATTTAATATCAATCCCTCCTTTAACATAGAATATCTAGTTGCATATGAAGGTTCTGATTTCAACCCACCAAATCCACTTACACAGCAGCCTTGTGTGACCCCACCGTGTGAGAACCCAAACCTACCTCCACTCACAAACATTCCCTAATCACCCATGATAGAGAAGATTGACATGATTCTAAGCGATGACATCATCTCCATAAGAGAAGGTGGATGACGGAGGTACTTGGTCAGGTGGAGAGGCAAACCTGAGTTAGAGGACACGTGATTGGATTACGAGGAGCTACAGTAGATTTACCTCGATGCATTGGAGATCTATGGGAGCACCCGGGATGCTTACTCGATGGAGTCGAGTTTTTTCTCACCCCGGGAGAATAATGGGGACATCGGAGCTTGGAAAGTCTATTAGAGGCGTGATCGTAGATCGTGGCCGCTAATCTACGGCCATGATCGCGCTAATATATTTTTAAGATTGTCATATGTATTTGTCTTTTATTTATTTATGCTTGTATTTTCTTTTGTTATTTTCCCTTTTTACCCCTTACTTAAGGGTGGTCATGTGCAAGCCCAAAGGGCATCATCGTCTTTAATATTGAGTCATTTATATGAGGCTATATATACTTTATGTTCTCTTTTCATGGTTAATGATTGAATGATAAAATTTTACCGTGTTTGAGTTTTTGTGAGAATTTGAGAGTGCTTGGGAGAGAAAACCCTTGGAGAGGGAATCATATCACCCACCAGCCTTGGAAGAGTCCGGGCTCGTGGTTTGTTTATACCTATTTTGTCTTCCCCCACTTCCCTCCACCTTACGGCTTACTGCACCCCCCTCCACCCCCCCTCCCATCTCCTCACTACTTCAAGCCGTCGGCCTCCTCCACGAAAGCCCCACCACCATCCAATTAATTGCTCTACCCTCGGCCGGCGACTAACACCCAAAACCCCATCTCACCCGACCCCTCTTCCCTTCCCCACTGACGATCCATCCACCTAGCCGCCGCCCCCTCCCTCTCTTCCTTGTTTCCAAATTTACAATTTCCCATCACTTATTTCCTATTCTACTTGTCCTCTTTTGGAAGGTAATAATTTTGATCATTCCAAATCAAATTTGAGTTTGAATCATTCCCAAAAATAGAATTCTATTTTTGGAAAGTTTCCAAAATCAAGTTCAAAATTAATTTGATTGGGATTGGAAATAAATCCTATTTAGAGAATTCCAATTAGCAAAATATTAAATCTTGTTTAATTTCCCCAATTACCTCCCCTATACCGCCGGCCCCATTGAAGTCCTCATTGGAATTGTTTCCAAAACTCAAATTACTCTCTTGAAAAAAATGCAAATCCCCCATCCTCTCTCTTGTCCGAATTCCCCATCCCCCACCTATTTAATTTCTTTCCAAAAGATTGTCTCTCCTATTGGAATTAAATTAAGCCCCTCTCCCCCTCTTGCCCGTCCGTTGCCCCTCTCTTTCTTTTCCTTCCTTAATTCCTTTCAATTAAGGGGACTAATTAAGGAGTTGTTTGAATTAAATTCCCTCCACAAAATCTGAACCAAACTCTTCTCCCATACTCCCACCCTTGGTCGGCCACCTCCCTCCTCTTCTCCCCTTCAACTATCGAGAGAAACTTCTTTCTCTCTAGTTGAACCTTCGAGGGAAGCCACGTCAAACGCCGTCAAACATTTCAACCCCTTGGAATCAATGAATGATCGATCCCGGTCTTGATTCCGGATTCATTTACAACGACCAAGGGGACGTCGACATTCTCAGGTCAACCTTCTTCGACTTCAACTCGGAAACCGATAACTCCATCGAAGAATACGTGGACCGCATCCTCTACACACTTTTTGAAGCCGTCGAAGAATAACTTGCCAATGTTCAGTGGCAAATTGTTTCCGGACCTTAACAAGGGTAAACTTCTCCTTATTCATTTATTTTCTTAATCCACTAATCTTGTAGATGGTGATTGAATCACAAGGATTCGTGCTTCGCTCTTCGCCTTTGCTTAGTAATCGTAGGAAATGAGTTGACTTTTTATGTTTCTACTCATTGTTAACGTAGGAATTTTTGTTGAATAACTACTTAATTCGTATATTGTTGAAATTCTAAATTATTTTGATGATTCAAGTGCTTAGCATGTGATTTTGCCTAAGCGTAGCTATCCCTCTTACGTTTTCTATTATCGTTTAGTAGCTAATGGTCATTATTGTTATTTGCTCTTATCAAAATCATGCAAGTTCTTATCGCATTCATCGAAAAACATACTTAATCCTGCATCACTCATATCATTATCTTTATATAAAATGCGTTTAAAAAAAGTTTCTTTCCTCATTTAAGAAGTGCTTAGTATTACTGCTTAAATCACTTTACAATTTTAATTTTATTTATAGATAAATAAAAACAATTTATTTTTTGTTAATTATTTGAAGATAAATGCAATTGATATTACCTGTTAATTACTAACCTTGTCTTTTTTTCATTTAGTTGATTCACCTTCACAACTATTTTTGACGAAGCAAGTTCATCTATTACAACTGTTAAAAAATCAAATTTAAGATCAATTTTACTAAATAGTCATGCATTTTTCTTGAATGCACAATGTAGCGCAATACATGTCAATAGAAAATATTGCAACACGGCACTAAACAACATTGTTCAGAGGGGTGTAATTTAAAAAAACATTGCTTAACTTGAAATTAAATAAAATTAGTTTCATTAACGGGTCTGATCTGTGTAGCTTGGACTTGATTTGTTCCTAACTGTGCTTGGGTCCATCTACTGCATTAACCTTCTTGTGGTTGATTTTGATATGAAAAGGCCGTCTTGATGTTTGTTTGGGGTTAGTATTGTGAAGGTCTCAATAAGGGTAAGGCCTTGTACTAGAGGTTGTGATGTTTTAGATGCGACTATTGGACGATGGCTCTCTGCAATTTCTCTAGTAATTGCGAAGCATGGTTATGCTACCCAATACATGCATCCTACTTTTGATGTTTGAGATTTCATATCTATCAAACCAGATTAGTTTTTTAAAAATTGTATAGAGTCACACTCAACAGTTAATAGTGTAATGCATGCTGCAATCAAGGTAGTGCATGGTTCAATTACTGGTCTAAGTGAGAGAGGATTCTGATTCAGTGATTTTGAGGGCGCTAAAGATGTTGCAAAAGACAATGTGGATTCAGTTATTTGTTGTTGTAGAGAAAGTTTGGCATGATGTAATTTGTGCACTGGTTAATCTTCAGAGCGTGCAAATTATGTTATGGTCTATCATCCATGCACTTTTATGTTTTCTCAAGCTGCTAATAACCCTGTGTTAAGAGATGAGAGTTGCGGAATTGGCCATTCTCAATGCCATGGAGCATGGGTGAAGAGTAATTTTAGGATGTTGATGTTATAAGGTAGAATATATTGAGGCAATGATGATCTTTTTCTATGAGATACTGGACTTGTGGGTTGCTATCTATGTTATTGGACAATGTGTCAGACTCTTTGACACTTGACTTTTGGATATTGTGCCAGCTGCCTCGATGAGGATGTTTGATTTGTTGTTAATTCTTCAAAATTTGTGCACTTTTTGGACATAACACTAATGCACGTGGGAGATAAATTAGACAAAAGCCATGCACTGCAGCCTTTTTTATTATAGTCTGATTTTTTTCTTTTTTATCACTCATTTAATATCATTATCTCCTGATGTATTCCTCTGGTTTTAGGCATGCCATCTCTAGTCTTTGTGTTTTAATAAATGTGAAGATGAATATTTGTGTTAGATCCGGCCAGTAGATGTAGGTTAGAAGTTAATTTTCTTGTTTTCTTTCTCACCAGTTGAACTCTACTTGGAGGCAAGGTTTAAAATTACGTATTCGGGTATTGAGGCGTTTTTCGTTCGTGAGGCGAGGCGTAAGCCTCAAAATCAAAAAATTGCGTAAACATAAAATAATAAATTTTGTATATACTAATGAGTAAATAATATATAAAACATAAAAATGCACAAGATAAATAGCAATGACATTAACATATCACATAAGAAGTTAAGAACTCACTAGTCATCAGCATTATCATCACTCATCAGTCATCACTAAGGGGGTCTTCATTTGAATCATCATTATGATGAGCTGCTCTCTCCTCTTCCCCCTCTCCTATAGAGTCCAATATCTCCCAATCAGCTTCTTCTTCCTCATTATTAGTTATCTTCCTCTTCCCTAAATAGTAAATATTTTTGAACAATATCATAATGAATAATAGTGTAATACATTAATAAAAGTTTAAGAAAAGAAAACTATATTATTTATATACCTTTTTTGATTTGTTCTTGAGTTGTGGTGGATGTGGATGCTTTAAGACCATCAAAGAAATCAACATTTAAATCTTCATCTTGTAATTCAGACGGCATCACTTCAACTTCATCATCTACAAACCACTCATCATCAGATGCCACATCATCGCAAAGCAAAGGATCTTCATCATCCATTAATCCTTTTTTCTTCAAATTTCTATCTCTGAGTCTCCTATTATACATAATGTACACCAGTGAGTTCATCCTCAATGTCGACAAGCGATTTCTCCTCTTTGTATGCACTTGGTTGTAGGTACTCCAATTCCTTTCACAGCCAGATGAAGAGCATGTCAAGCCCAAAACTTTCACAGCAAAACGTTGTAATTCTGGAGTCCCATCACCAAATTGAATCCACCACTCAACTGGAGATCGTTTGGCAATTGTATCTTTTGCTTGTTGTAATCCAAAAAAACCTTCTTTGTTCCTAAAAGGTACCAATTGCAAGTCAGCATTTGATCTTTCAGTTGCATCACTTATTAGACGATCCATGCAATGATATAATCCCAACTTTATTTCAGGGTTTGTAGACTTGTTCTCTGCATATTGATACTGAGGGTTTAGGTAGTAGCCAGCGGCATGCAAGTGTCGGTGAAGCTGTAGTTCCCACCTATCATCAATAATATTCCAAATTTCCCTAAAGCTTCCCTCACTGCCTCCTAAGTTGGAGGCAATCATCTCTTTGGCTTCATCCATAGCATTGTAGATGAAACCCATTGCAGGCTTCTTCTCAGCATCCACCATCCTTAAAACATGAACCAAAGGTCTAGTGGTTGTAATGGCATATAAGACACTTTGCCAAAATCTGTCATTTAAAACAATCTTTCTAATCTCTTTTCCCTCAGCCTTCTTCGCCCAAGCACAACTCAACCACTGTGTAGATGTGAACATAGCCTCTAAAGGTTGTCTGGCATCCAGCATGCTCTCTAAGGTCAAGTATGCGGTGGCAAATCTTGTTGCGGCTGGCCTTAGAATTTCTTTCTTCGAAAACTTTCTCATAAGAGCTAGAATCCAAGAGTGGTTGTAAATAAACTTGGTTATTTTTTTGGCTTTAGTGAGTGCATTTTTATGTTGAGGTAGATCCCCAAGCTTCTCAAGAATCAGATCTATGCAATGTGCAGCACATGGAGTCCAATACAAATGTTTCCTCTTCTCCATAAGTTTATTACCTGCAGCCTTATAAGAACTTGCATTATCTGTCACAATTTGTACAACCAAATGTTCTCCAATCTCTTCAACAATGCTATCTAATAATCTAAATATGAACTCAGCATCTTTGACCTGGTCAGATGCTTCAATTGACCTTAAAAACACAGTACCATAAGGATTATTAATGAGGATGTTGATCAGACTTCTATGTTTGATATCAGACCACCCATCTGACATAATTGTTACTCCTGTTTGGGCCCAAGTCTTCTTAATTTCTTCAATGCTTTTATCAGTGCTTTCCAACTCCTTCAAAATCCATGTTCTTAAATCATACATGGTTGGAGGTTTGAACCCTCTCCCAAATGCTCCAACTGAACGAATCATGTTGTAATAAGCAGGTGATGTTGCAACATTAAATGAAATTGCATTTTCGTAGAAGAATCTGCCTATATCCTTACACACTCTCTCCGCGCCTCTCTTGCATTTTCTGGGGCCATCTTCTGTGTAGTAGAAGGCCTATCCTCTGATGTGTCAACCATATAATGATCCATAGGCCCTCTAGCACCCCTAGATGAAATGGGCTTCATAGAAGAAGATGAATCCCTGACGCTGCGCTCACTCCCGTAGTAAGATCCAGCATCAACTCTATCCTCAAATTGCTTCTGTGCAAGATGTTTTGATGTGATAGACTTATTCATGTATGACTTTATCTCTTCCCTTACAGCATCAGGAACTTTGGAGCATGGAGCAACATTCTTGTGAGAGCCTGAAAGGTGTTCCTTCATCCTAGTCACACCACCTTTCACAACTTTATCACAGTAATTGCATTTCAGATAGACATATGTTTTATCACTTCCTCCTACATCCACCTGAGTGCTATATTTCCATGCTGGATCTTTTCTATGACCTGATGCAGCCTTATCCTTATTTTTGACCATCCTGATTGAGAGAAATTTTAGGAAGCAAACGAGTTCTTACTAATCTTTTATATGACCTGATGCAGGTCGGAGGAGACAGCAGCCTCGGAGGCTCGGACAGAAGCGTACGCTGGTCGGACGGAGAAGACAGCAACCCAACTCGCAGTCTCGCAGTAGAAGAAACCTCCAAGCAAATAAGTTTAGGGTTTAATATGCGGGCTGGATGTGTTCAGTATTATATAATGTCGAGCCGTCGATAAAGCAGAACACTGCGTACTCTATGCGTATTTATGCGTATTTTGTGCGTACACCCTACGTGCACATTGCGTGTTTTGGAGCAGATGTAATTTAATGTATGATTTTGTATTAGTAGTTAATAAAACATGATTTTCTAGGTATTGTTTGAGTACCAGGAGTGTTAATTATTTTATTGTGCGTACATTATGCGTATCTTATGCGTTATATATTGGTAAACTATGCGTTCACCATACGTTTTTTGTGCGTGGTCTCTGCGTCAACATTGCGTATTTTTAATGAAAGATAAAGTCAAAGAGAAAAAAGAACATTTAATGTACATCTTTAAATACAAAAAAAAGAACATTTAATGACTATGTACAATATAAAAAATATAAGAACAAATTAAAAGAACATTTATAACAAATACAATTTTACAAGAGACCCTAATGTACATCTTCAACAAGACAACAACATTTTATACATAGTCACCTTGACAACAACATTTATAACTTGCATTACCTTCTGTTGTCCAATATAAATCACCTTGACAACCAAGCCTTCCCTCCATCACTGCGATACTTATCCTCCTCCCATGTTCCTGATGCCAATAACTTGTTAACAGAAACCTGGTCAGGTTAGAGAGGTTTAAGTTTACAAGTTATTGGCATCAATTTCATGGGAGGAGGATAAATATCGTAGTAATGAATGGAAAGCTTGGTTGTCAAAGATTATTTATATTGGACAACAGAAGGTAAGATTTTTTACAAGAGAAGCTTGCTTTGACACTTTGCCATAAGGCAAACGTTCCTGCATTATATAGTGAAAAATTTAATGTTGAGCAATAGTAAGTAATAAATTGTAAATAAAGGCTCATAAAAATTCAACCTACCCTATTATCCTCTCAACCATATTTGCCACCCGTCAGTCCACAGCTAACGAAAATTATTATTCATGTCACGGCCCCTCAGTCCATACTCCATACTAAATGTAAGTAATCAAAAATATTTAATAGAATGTGTGCGTGTTTTATGCGTACTAAATGCGTAATTTATGCGTTTGTTGTGCGTGCCTTAAGCGTATGTTATGCGTATTTTATGCGTTCGTTGTGCGTACTATGTAAAAAACATTTCAAAATCATTTATAAAATTATTATTTTTTGCTTTAAAACAAATAAGAAATTCAAACACTAATCTTTGAACGAAATTGCCAAACACAAACTTCCAAACAAACATCATATTCCTTATTCCTCTTCCCTAAATACAATCCAACAAGAGCCATAAACCATTTGTACTTGTTCAAGTATCATGTTCAAGATTAGAAAATGAAATCATACAAATCTAACAAGAGCCATAAACATCATATATTCATATTCCTTATTTCTTCATCATTTTAATGTAAGTAACTTACAAACAAAGATATATATTAATTAAAATATTTAATAGAATTTTATGAATAAAATTTACTGCTTATGTGTGCGTGTATCATGCGTCCGTTATGCGTACGGTATGCGTTCGTAATGCGTATTTTGCGAGTTCATTATGCGTATTTTATGCGTTCGTTGTGCGTTCTATGTTTAATATGTAAATTTTTCGTTGTGCGTTCTAGTAAGTAATAAATGCTCATAAAAAATCAATCTACCCTATTATCCTCCCAACCAT